>NC_056739.1:91395470-91580470 GCF_019279795.1 Protopterus annectens | reverse complement strand
TTGAAGAAAGCTGCACATAAATTTGGTACAGAGGTGACTTGCTTGGGATTATCAAAGAGCATGGCTTCTGTTTGTTTGTTTGTTTATTATTTTTTTTGTTTTGTTTTAGGGTATGAGCCAAGTGTTGAATAGTACTTTAATGTGAGCAAGATTTATGTATAGGGATTTACTGATAGCCTCTGGATACTTGGCTGTAGACCAGTCACCATGTTACTGGCATACTGTTTTCTGGAATAATGGGAAGGGATATTTCAGAGGCCATAGCAGTGGACATAGTTCTAATCCTGGGAGAATACCTTAGTCTACTTGGTCTGGATGGGAAAGATCTTTTAGTTAAATAGCTTTTAGCCAGGATAGTCATGTGGATATGAGGCTGTAATGTAGCAGTTCAGAGAGTAATTTGGAGTGCTGAACAGTGTCAAGGCCTTTAAAAATATAAGTAAGCACTATTCTTGTTAGGGTACCATTGTCCATATTTTGTAAGACTGAATCTCTGTCCTGTGGTCTTGCAGGGAACATGCTACTTTCTGCTTGGTATTTCCTAGTAATTCCATTTGCCTTTTAAAATTGATAACCAAGAAGATACTGACCCAGCTGCACTGAGAATGTGAAACTTTATTGGTCTTCAGTATAGCCATTTTTTCTCCTTCTTATCTGGGGGGAATCGCACTTATGGTGGGGTATGGTTAGTCTGGTTTGCTACAGATGGATGATATTTGTCTTTTTTAAACCACATTAAACAATAAGTTTATTAAAGCAAAGATTAGAAAAATCCATTTAAAAGAGCTCCCTTTTTAAACTTACCAAAGCCTTTGATCTTGGCGACCCCTCTCTCCAGCTTGATTCGCTGATCATTGTAGGAATAAGTATGCAGGCCATCCCGTGGTCTAAAGACTTCAAACAAGAACTTCAAAGTACAATAAGGTTTCTGCACATCATTCACCTTCCTCTTAACCAAAAGTATTCCTCAATGGTATTTGTCTTCATATATGAACTCCAACAGAACCTACCACAACTTCCAGTTATTATTTAATGTACAGATCCAGCCCCTTCCATGTCACCATTGCAAAATAACTCAAACAAGACCTTTCTTTACTTCAAAGTTGGCTACTAGTTAAAAATCTCTTCTTAAATACAAAGAAAACTAAGTGGTCTTTAAAGTACATCAGAAACTTTCCTCAGTTCTTCATAACTACAGCATAACTTGAAACAATAAAGAACCATTTGAAATAACTAAATGTTCCACTACCTTGGCATCTGACTAGATCCGCATCTTAGTTTTCAACACCACATTCAGATTACCAAAGCAAAGATTAACTAAATTTTATTCTGGTTAAAAAATCAGCTAACTTCCTTTACCCAGAAGGAAGATGGCAACTGGAAGAGGAATACTTACTGTCCAGTTAGACTATGAACTGTTGCAGATGTCAGCAGCAATTTAAAAAATTGATCAGATGTTGTCAGCCTTCATGTAATCCTTGACTGTGGGCTTGGTTCCGAGCCTCAGAACTGACTCAGCCATTTACTTCAGCTCATGCCTTCCAAACCCTCAAGCCAGGCTCAACCCATAATGCTCCTCACTAAATTACCTCAGATCTCTTTTGTTGCTTCGCATGTCATACGCATCCAACCTCTTTCAAGCTTTGTCAGTTATTCACAGTAAGTTTCTTTCTCTGATTTTCTCTAAATTCTTTTATATATCTATATTTATCTTCTTAAATAGTTTTAGTCTTTCTACATGCTGTTCTTATTTCTTTCTGTGTGTGATCTCTTTCTCCCTTACCTCTACCATTAGGTAGTTTTCTATATGTACCATTGCTGGTACTCTCTTTTACCTATTTAGTCCTTTCTTGTGAGTGTGTGAGTGTGTGTGTGAGTGAGTGTGTGAGTGTGTTTGTGTGTGTGTGTGTGTGTGTGTGTGTGTGTGTGTGTGTGTGTGTGTGTGTGTGTGTGTGTGTGTGTGTGAGTGTGTGAGTGTGTGTGTGAGTGTGTGAGTGTGTGTGTGTGTGTGAGTGTGTGAGTGTGTGTGTGTGTGTGTGTGTGTGTGTGTGTGTGTGTGTGTGTGTGTGTGTGTGTGTGTGTGTGTGTGTGTGTGTGTGAGTGTGTGAGTGTGTGTGTGTGTGTGAGTGTGTGTGTGTGTGTGTGAGTGTGTGAGTGTGTGTGTGTGTGTGTGTGTGTGTGTGTGTGTGTGTGTGTGTGTGTGTGTGTGTGTGTGTGTGTGTGTGTGTGTGTGTGACCTATATCAGGGCTAAGCTTTCTTTTCTGGCATGGCTGGTAAAT
The DNA here is from genome assembly GCF_019279795.1 of Protopterus annectens. NCBI lineage: Eukaryota > Metazoa > Chordata > Ceratodontiformes > Protopteridae > Protopterus > Protopterus annectens. The sequence continues at coordinate 91,578,190 of NC_056739.1, read as the reverse complement.
CTGGTGTGCCTGTTAAACCTTTAAAGGGCGCTTCTGGCTTTAAGAGGTGCCAGAAGTGCGACAGGAAAATGCTCAATTCCAATGGGCATGTCTAGTATGTGTATTGCCTAGGCGTTGTACACCTGCAGGAAGATTGCGCCATCTGTCATGTTTTCTCCACCAGGACCTTAACTGAGCAGAGAAACAAGTTGATTTTGAAGGGTTTATAAAAAGGATAAAAAGGGGACTTCGAAGAGGCCATATCTGGATATAAATCCAAAGCCAGTTCATCATCCTCCTCTTCTCCCTCTTCGAAACTGAAGAAACATTCCCATTTGGTTCTGAGAAGTTCCTTGGAACCACCTGAAAAGTTATCCAAACAGCCAATGGTGTCAGCATTTCCCTCAGCACTGATAGGCAAGACAGACTTAGCAGCTACCACAACTTCGAACAAGACAACTACTGCCTCGGCACCAGAAGTTTCATTGGTACTGAAGCAGACCACATTGATATCGATACCAAGGACAAAGTAATCTCCTTCGGTTGATCCATTTTCGGACCAACCTCCTAACCCATTCATGGAACCGAGACCACCTTGGTCTCCTTCAACGTCATCCATTTGATCCACTAAGAGCCTCTCGGAATCAGACATCATGAGGCTGGTAGACCAGCTCTTGATGGCAAGGGGATTACCTCCATCCTTGGTTCCCAGCTAAGTAAGCACCGGGACCTGTCCTTGTTTGACACCATCTGATCTTCCTCCTCCAATTCCAGTTGAGACTTTGGAGCCCCTGGCACTGACCTACCCAGCTCCTACTGTCTCAGTTCTGGTAAGAGCCTCTTCTCCAGAACCGAGACTTAACTTGAGCTCCTCCAGCCTTTTTGAGTCGAAGGTCTCCTGGGGTCAAGACTTTATTGCCGGTTCTGAGGGATAAGATTCGACTTCCTTTTTATCGGAACTTTCCATGCCCCTCAGTGCTTCAGCTTTTGTTGGCTTCATCCAGGCTTCTGCTTCAGAGGCCACCTCCTTGGTGCAGGGTGGGACCATTGTTCCGAAAGAGTCCGTTTTGGTTCCGGGCTCCCATCCATCTACAGGGGGTCAGCTTTCCAGGTCATGGAGAAGGCCTTGCCCATTGTGGACTCCCAGTCGTTGCCATTGCTGTCAGGCCAAATTTCTGCATCTCCTCGACCAGAGCTACCGTCAGTCTCATCCCTGGGACAGAGGGCACAAAAGCCCCAGGAAAGACCCACCTTGGTGGTTTCCTCTTCGGATACTTCCCCGGAACATCTTCCCAAGAAAGTACCTGTGAAGAAAAAGAGCAAGAGGAAGCACTTAGACTCCCTGGAAGAGTCTTTCACTGAGGATATCTATTTTGATGAAGGGGAAGGTTCCCCCTGGTCACGCCTTGATGATATTTCCTTCAGGGACATCCTGAAACAGAGGGGTGGCTGGTCTTCCCTCCAGCCATCCTCAGAGGAGTTGGTATACCTGGAGGCATTTCATGTCCAACCCTCTACCTCTTGGATCTCTCCACTTGCTGACAAGCTCATTAAATTTATCACACAGTGGGCCTGGAAGATTCCTGATTCCATTGAACCGATCCCTAAGAGACCTGACCAGATCCTTTCTGCTCCTAAGGAAGAGCAGCATTGGGCTAAGGGAATCCCCATAGATGCCACGGTGATAGCAGCAGCCACAAAGAAGGAACTCACAGAGAAAAGTCCTACTATCCAGCCTCCTAACAAGGAGTCTAAGACTATGTATAGATTCAGTAAGTGCATTTATGCTTCATCGACCTTCACACTCAGGTCTTTGAACTACATGGCGCACTTTACCAGGCTACAGGGATCTGATCAAATAGCTGTCAGATACTCTCAATGGAGCAGTAGCCGAAGAGGTATGAGACAAACCTACCTCTCATCTTGCCACCCTTGAAGCAATTTCTAATTTTATGCAGCCTTGACGAGTGGATGGGTAACAGAAAATACACCCCTGGGATCACTTCATTGGCTCTGCTTGACAGAGGCTCAATTAATCAATGGGGCAGTGAAAGCTGACACACTCTGGCTAGGCTTAAAAATGCCCTCGGGCAGATAGCCTAGTACCTACCTATGAACCTATGAAGGGATGACAAGAACAGCGGGTTCAGGCATAGCCATTAGGAGACACGCCTGGATGTGCCTGTGTGACTTTGCAAAGCCATTTAAATCTTTGTTCATCAATGCCCCATTTGACGGAAGATCCCTTTTTGGACCCAAAGTAAAAGACACACTGGACAGATATCAGAAAGATGGAAAGACTCTTTCTGCCGTGGGAGTATGCTTCTTCACTCCTCAACAGCCCTACTCCAGGAACCAGAGAAGTGGGAGGCTATGGTTCAAAAAGTCCCAAGGACCTTACCAGGACTCACATGGCAAGGACTTTCCCCAGGTCAGAGGTGGAAGTAGCAATGGAAGATGCCATCCTAGAGGCAGAGGTGGCCTGCAGAACCAGGGGTCCAGAGATTCTTTCTCTGGTAACTCCTACCAGCACTCCTGAATGGAAGCCCGATTGCCTTTCTCTGGAGGCAGTCAGGGGACAATTATCCCAGCTCCAGTCTGCCTGGCTGCAGATAACATCGGATAAATGGGTGCAGGGAATCATTTCCAGAGGTTGCATTATTCCCCTTTCTTCAATTCCAACAACACAAAAAAGACTCCTGGACATTCCACCCAGTCACAGGGAAGCAGCAGTCACAGAAATTTAAAAACGTCTCGAAAAAAGAGTCATCCAAAAAGTCCCACCAAACCAAAGAAGATCTGGGTTTTACCCAAGATTCTTTTCAGTGCCCAAAAAGACAGGGGCCTGGAGACCCATTTTGGATTTCAGCCAGTTCAACAAGACAGTTCAGCAAACCAAGTTCTGGATGGTCTTGGTACAGTCAATACTTCCATTCTTGGAAAAAGATGATTGGATGTGCTGTGTAGATCTTCAGGATGCGTATTACTATATAAAAATGGACAAACACTCCAGGGGATTCCTGCACTTCCGGCTGGGAGCCAGTCATTTCCAGTTCAGAGCACTGCCCTTTGGTCTCACCACAGCCCCCACGGTGTTTACCAAATGCATGACAGTGGTAGCAGCTCATCTCAGACTGCAGGGATTTCAAGTTTTTCCTTATCTTGGTGAGTGGCTCCTTACCACTACCACCAGGTGTCAACTAGAACAGTCAAGAGATTACACCTTGCATCTTTGCACTTCTTTAGGCATTATAATAAATTATGAAAAGTCAAATCTGCAACCTACACAACAGCTGGAATTTATCGGAGCTCTGTTAAATACGGTTTCTGGAATTGCTTCACTTCCAGTAGAAAGGCTCCAAAAGATCATATCACAACTAAACCAAATTATTCAAAACAGAAGTGTTCCAGCCAGACTCATCCTATGGGCACTAGGCTGGATGGCATCCTCTATTACTTTAGTTCCCTTGGCCAGATATCACATGTGCAATCGCAAATGGCTTCTGGCCTCCCAATAGTCATTAATGAATCAGCCAATGTTGCATCACATAGTGATCACCAATTGCTACCAACAAAAGCTGTCATGGTGGCTCCATTCCAGTGAGATCCTTTCAGGTCACCCTTTCATCCTTCCACAGCCCAAGCCATAGTGACCATGGATGCTTCCCAGATAGCGTAGTGCAGGCATTATCTGGGGAGGACAGTCCAAGACACTTGGTCCCACCTGGAGGCTAATTTACATATCAGTGTTCTAGAGATGAGGGTGGTGCTCTTAGCGTTGCAAGCATTTCAAGATGCACTTCCCCTAGGAACAGTGGCAATTCAGATGGACAACATGTCAGTAGTCTTATACATCAATAAACAAGGAGGAACCAAATCTTACCCACTTTGTTGAGAAGTCCTCAGAGTTTGGCAATGGGCGATTTCTTCCAACCTCTTTCTCATGGCAATGCTTATTCTGGGGAGCTCCAATGTGATAGCGGACAAGCTGAGCAGAATTATTCTGATGCCTCATGACTGGTCTCTTAATCCTGTGGTGATAGACAAGATCTTCTGTCACTGGGGCCAACCTTACTGTGATCTGCTTGTCTCCCCTCTAAACAACAAGTGCAGAGTTACTTTGCCCTGATCGCCCCTCCAGGGGAGTCACCCAAAGATGCTCTTACCCATGATTGGTCCCCCAGTCTCCTGTATGCCTTTCCCCCAACTCCTCTGATATCTCAGTTTCTAAAGAAAGCCAAGAGGTCAAAGAACACAGTAATCCTTATTGCCCCATTCTGACCTCGACAAGTTTGGTCTCCCTTCATTTGGCCTCACCTACTTCGGAAACCTTGGATTCTGGACCCAGCTTCAGGTCTATTATGTCATCCAGAAGGAATGGTTCATCCAAATCTCCAACATTTCAAGCTCACTGCATGGCTTCTCCACTCCCCATTTTTGCCAGACATTCTTCCCTTTCTTTGTCCGTCAAATCATTTTTGCCCATCCCAAACTTTCTGCTAGGAAACTGTACCAGACTAGATGGGAAACATTTGCTAGATGGGTCCCTAATAATGATATGGACCCTTTTACAGTCTCTGTGCATGAAATATTGGATTTTCTAGTTGATCTTTATCAGTCTGGCTATTCAGCCTCTACCATCCAGATCCATCTAGCCACGATATCTAATTTCCATACTGGTTTTGATGGTTCTTCACTTATGTCACATAAACTTTGTAAAGCCTTTTAGAAGGGAATCCTAATGTTAAGGCCTCCATTTTAAGAGCCCATTGCTCCATGGGATTTTCCCCCAGTTCTGCAATCCCTTTCTCTTTCCCCTTTTAAACCGTCAACTACTTGTGAGTTAAAATTTCAGACTTGGAAAACATTATTTTTAGTAGCTATCACTTCTGCAAGAAGAGTATTGGAAATTCAAGCTTTGTCCTGCAAACCCTCCTACATGATATTTCACAGGGACAGGGTTTCCCTCAGGAGTAATCCTTCCTTGTTGCCAAAGGTAGTTTCAGAATCTAATATCAATCAAACCTTGCACCTACCAGTCTTTTTCCCTAATTTTTCCAATAAGGGAGAGTATTGTCTGTATTTATTACAAGTTCATAGACAATTACATTTTTATCTTCACAGAACAAAGGATTTCAGAAAATCTGAACAACTATTTGTTGCCTTTTCCTTACTTTGCTTAGATAACCCAGTTTCCAAGGTTATCCTAGTTAAATGGCTCAGAGATTGTATCACGTTTAACTATCATTCAAAGGGACTTCACCCTCCATGCCCTGTGAAAGCCCACTCAACTAGAGCTGTAACAGCTTCTGCAGTTTTTCATGCCAGAGCTTCTTTGGATGACATTTGTGCAGCAGCCACATGATCTTCTGCTCATACTTTTATCACTCATTACAAATTGGACGAGGTCTCTAGGTGACGTGCATCATTCGGTTTTATGGCACTTAGGAGTATTTTTCCGTGAGACCTCCCAAGATTCAGGTAGCTAGGGACTCTGTCCCACAGTCAAGAATTATGTGAAGATTGACAACATCAGATAAAGAAGTTATGTCTTACAATAACGTTCCATCTGTGTTGTCGATCTTCACTAATCCTTGACACACACCCCCCCCCTTCCACTGGCCTGGGACCCTTAGTGGAACGAATATTTCCTAGACTAGCTTCATAATAGGCACACAGATCTGGTCTCTTTTTTTCTTTATTGTGGTTTACTATTTGTCTGGCACTAAATTTAGGCAAACTCGATCTGAGGTGATTTAGAGAGAAGCATTAAGGGTAGAGCCTAGCTCGAGAGTTTGGAAGGCCCACAGTCAAGGATTAGTGAAGCTTGACAACACAGATGGAATGTCATTGTAAGACATAACTTCTTTTTCTCTACAGACTAATGCAAATAACATAAGCAGCCTTACCATCTTGGTCCAAAAAAAGAACACTACTGCTCCCTATTTTCCTTTTAAATTCTCCTGAGTGATTATGATGACCTTTCTAGTAATTACTTTGTCTACTTTTATACTGTAATCACAACTTGCATTTACTAGTACATTTTTGTCTAATGTTATGTAACACCATACTACTTTCCATTTCAGAAATGTCTTACATAAATCTATGCCATTTTGCACAGTGGGCTCCATTCTAAATTTCTAGCAACAGCTTATCTTCGTAGATACTTAGATACTATTGCTCTTTTACTTAATAACACCTTTTCATATTTACAGCAGTCCATTAACCCAACATAATAAAAGAAGGAGCAAACTAATTGTTAATTCCACTTGTCGTTTCAGTACCTCTCTAATCAGATCACATGGGGTCTTTTTGAATACATCCTGATCTGGACATTCACAGAAGATATGGTCCCTGATCCCTTCTGTTTCCACTATGAATCTACAGCAGCTACTATTTATTTTAAGAAATGTTTTTTATATGTTTGGTGTATAATAATTTCTGTGTAGGCAATGCCAAACACAAAAGTCTGTATTTCCTGGACTTGGTAGCATATCAAATCCTGACAGATCTCATCCTGCTCTTCCCAATCTAAATCTAACCTGTTTCTGTTCTCATTCATTGTTAAGTTTTTCAGACTTCTTCTTAAAAAATACCATGTCCCTGCTAATTAACTTTTTTTGCACTTGCTTTGCTCATTCTGGGTGCTATCAAAAATTGTGCCAAGGCTGAAGATTGAGCCCGTCCCTCCCTTGTTTTATTTTTTAAAGACATTTATTGAATTTTCACTCGTGACATAGGCCAACTTAAATTTATATAAAAGTAATCAAGCCTAACTAACAAGTTCACATTTACAAACATTATATATATCACATATTTTATGCATCTATAATCTGAGTAACATTACATAAATTATTCATTTCCTGCCTTATCTTAAACCTCATTCCTCCTTCAAAACATTTTTATGGATGCATTATTCCCACAGTTTCCATTTTTCTATATAATTTACTCCCTCCCTTTTCTAAGGTTCCCACTTCCCGTTTGTTTATCTCTGTTACAGTATTCACTGCTTCAAGTATAGTTGGAATCATTTTGATTTCCATTTTCTAGTAATTGCTTTTTTGGTAGCCACCAAAATTAAACTTAACAAGGCCTTACTATGTCTAGGGAATTGAGATCCACTCTATCCCAGATTGGAAAATAATTGCCTTAGTTACACTCATTTGCTCACCCAGTATTCCTGACAGAGTATCCTGTAGGGAATTTTTAAAGTAAGCCAACTCATTACACTCCCAAAACATATGTTTCCAGTTACCTCTTTCTTCCCCATCACACCTCCAACTTTTGTCATCTTTCTTTGAAGTCTACTTGGGGTATAAAAGTGTTCATGCAAACACTTCCAGGCAAAAATCCTAAATCTTCTAGACTTTGTTGCATATTTAGGAGACGTACATATTGCCTCTTTGTGAACTGCTTATCTATTCTCTCTTCCCGATCTTTTCTGACCTCTTCTGATTGATTCCTATAGTTATTGTGCAATATTTTGTATGCCTTACTAATTATCCCTTTTTAACAACATCTTCTCTTCTGCATACAGTTAAAGACTTAACCAGTTCAGATCTTTCATTTAGGATTCCCTTATCCCTTTTCATTGTTTGTACTCTGATATCAGTCCCTGATATAGAAGGCAATCAGTAACCTGCAATCCAGATGTCTTCTTGGACTCTTCCATTCTATTACCTATCATTCTGTATTTGCTCCTAATACCTTAATTCCTTTGCCAGCTTCCTCCAGTAAATTGTCTCCCCGTGTTGTCTGTTCTCTGTACCCCTAATTGCAGTCATCCCTACTGGCAGACTCTTTTTTTTCTCCATTCCCATGTTGTATTAGTTATTAGTATACTTTCTGCTACTTTACAAATATCATAGGTTCATAGGTAGCTGCTAAGCTATTGGCCCTAGGGCCTATATAAGCCTAGCCAAAAGGTACTCTGTTTTTCTCCACCCAAGAAAATTATTTTCGTGTGCCACTGTCGAGCAGAGCCACAGAAGTGATCCCCAGGGTGAATTTCCTATCTCCCATCCAATCATCAAGATTTTTCTTGAAGAGTGCTAATAGGTTCATAGGTTCATAGGTTTATACTAGGCTATCTGCCCTAAGGCATTTATAAGCCTAGCCCAAAGTTATGTGGCTTACGCCACCCCTTATGTTAGAAATAATGTGCCCATTAGTTTATTGTGCCTCTGTCCAGCAGTGACACAGAGATGATTCCCGGGGTAAACCTACGATCTCCCATCCAACGGTCAAGATTTCTCTTGAACAAAGCCAGCGAGGTGCTCTGCCTCACATGGACCGGGATTTTATTCCACAGCATGGGGAGTCTCTGGGTGATAAATCTATCCCTCCAGCATGTCCTATTTATTTCTGTGCTAAGGTTTAAGTCACTTGCTCTAGTGGTTCTGGTGGATTTGGATTTTTTGAGGTGGAGCATGTCCATTAATTCCGGGTTGGTCATGGCCTTGTATGTCAGGCGCAGGTCACCTCTGAGCAGACGGTATGCAACTGAATAGAGTTGGAGTTTCTTCAGTCTGGCAGTATATGACAGGTTTTGGAGTCCCTTTATCCTTTTGGTGAGGAACTTTTGGGGTCTCTCCAAGTGCTGCAGGTGTCGGGTGAGATACATCCCGAATGGGGCATTGTACTCGATCATTGGTCTGATAAGTGAAGAGTACAGGGGAACAATGACCTCACTTGATCTGGATGTGAATCCCTTCATGATCAGATGGGTAATGTAGAAGGTCTTTTGAACCACTTTAGCAACGTGAGTGTCAAACGAGGCCACTGTCAACCTGGGTACCCAGGTCCCTGATAACCTCTTCTGTGCTTAGTGGGTTGCCACCTATATTGTAGCTTGGGGTTACCTTGTTTTTCCCGAAGGGTATGACTATACACTTTTTATGCTTAACTTCAGGCCATGGCTCTGGCACCAGCTATCAGTTTCCGTGAGACCCCTCTGAAGGATGTCTGTGTCTGATGTACTATCCACTATGGCACCCAGTTTGCAGTCATCCGCAAACTTTGTCAGCCATAGTCCTCCTATGTTTGCCTGTACTTCTGAGAAGTAGATGCCGAACAATAGGGGGCCAAGGACTGAGCCCTGTGGGACACCACTTGTAACCGGCTTGGAGTCTGACATTGCTACAGCAACTCTAACCATGTGGGTTCTGTCCTTTAGCCAGTTTGCAACCCATCTTGTGACATATGGGTTTACATTTAAGCTGGTAAGTTTCTCTATGATACCCGAGTGGGGTATTGTGTCGAAAGCTTTTGCAAGGTCAAGGTAGGCTGTATGGACTGCCTTTCCCTCATCAATGGCCTTGGTAACTTTTTCGAAGAAGTCGACCAGGTTCAAAAGGCAAGATCTGCCCTTGACAAAGCCAATCTGGGTTGGGTCCAAGGTCTGCAAGTCCCCTATGTCCTTGTTTATGAGTTCCATTATGATCCTCTCCATAGCTTTGCAGACCAGGCTTGTTAAGCTTATGGGGCGGTAATTACCAGGGTCCGTAGAGGCACCACCTTTGTGGAGTGGGACCACAGTTGCCGTACGCCACTCCTTTGGCACATATCCTGTGGTAAGGCTAAGATTAAACAGCTGCCTTATGTGCGGGTTTAGTTCTTCATTGAGTTCATGTAGCACACTGCCGGGGACACCATCCGGTCCCATTGATGCTGTGTTTTTAGCTTTAGAGAGAGCAGCTTTCACCTGCACATTTGAGATGTCTGGGAGGCTACACTCTGTTGGGATAGTTATCTCTCCTTTTGGGGGGGAGAGGGGGGTGAAGTTTGCGCTGAACCTGTCTGCCAGTATGTTGGCAATGTCTGTGGGCTCAGTGATTTTTGTATCATTTTGGACTAATTCTGAGCATATCTGGGAGTTTCCACCCAGGTTTCTGACATAGCTGAAGAAGGCCTTATGATTGTCTTTTGAATCTATGGCAATATTTTTCTCAAAGTTGGCCTTTGATGATTTTATGAGGGATTGTAGTTTCTTGCTAGTACTGATCAAAGATGCCTTCCCTTTTTGGGATTTTGCTCTATCATGTAATAGCTTTCTCCTCTTATTGTAAAGTTTGTTTATGGCTGGGGTCCACCAGACTGGACGTTTGCCCTTGGTGGAAAGAGTCGGTTTTATTTGGGATTGCCTGATCCATGCAGTCCTGAAGGTGTTCATAGAAGGCATTTGTAAGGGCTTCCGCAGCTTGGGTTGTGGTTTCCATTGGCTCGGGGGCCTTGAAGGATACCACACCTGTCTTGAGTAGTGTGAAGTTTACTTTAGAGAAGTTCTTCACTGTGGTCTTTTTTGTTTGGGGTGGGGGCGGGATGTGGATTTCTAGTGAGATTAGTTTATGATCTGATCTCACCAAAGAGGGATATACTTCCGGTGCGGAGCATTTTGTCCCCATGGTTGTGATGATGAGATCTAGTATATTTTCTCCTCTAGTGGGGACGGTGACTAGTTGTTCCATGGCATTTGAATTTATGAACTCCAGGAACCTTTGGGCTAGAAAGTTGGGGCTTGAGTAATGTTCCCAGTCTATATTTGGGTAGTTGAAGTCACCCAATATGATGGTGTTTGATGATACATTTATACCCTCCAGTGTCTTCAGGAAGGCTGTGTGGGTTTCCTGAGTTTGAGAGGGTGGCCTGTAGCATGCTACAAATTGTAGAGCAGTTTTGCCTATGGTTAATTGCACCTGGATGGTTTCCGATGCTTCGTGCGTAGCCACCAACCTGGAGGTGTGGGTATCCTTGATGAATATGGATACACCCCCTCCTTTTGTGGTATGGTCCGGGTTTTGGGGCCGGAACGCATGATATGAGGTAAAAACCTGATAGTGCCGGGGTTATCTCAGGAGCCTTGAACCAGGTTTCAGTCACAGCACAGACATCGATGTTCTCCATACTGAGAAAGGCCTCGAGTGCGTGCATTTTGAGATTTAGACTACTGGCATTGAGCAGCATTACCCTTAGTTTCTTCCCATTTTTGTTTTCTAGGGTGGTAGGTTTAGAATTTGAGCCTTGCCTAAAAAAGGCACTATGGGGGTGGCAAGAGCCTTAGCCAATATCCGGAATCCCAGGGGTGACAGGTGCAAGCCATCCTCATGGGCAGCGTGGCTTGTCAAGCATGTCATCCCAAGCAGACAGACACTGGATCCCCTTTGAATGACACCAGAAATTAAGCCAATTGTTAAAGCTGATCATCTTGTCACTATATTGTAGCATCATTCGTGGTGAAGGAAGGATACTGCTCAGGGTCAGGGTCATACCTGCCTGGGCTACATAATCAGAGAGCTCCTCTATGTCTCTTTTCATGTAGTCCAGGGAGGTATCGCCTCAGGTCGCTCACACCAGCATGGACAATGACTGTGTCATACTTGTACTTGCCGTGGAGTGACCTGAGTGCTTGTGTTATGTGGCGGATTCTAGCGCCCGATAGGCAGCTTACCGTGACCTTCTCCTTGTTCAGCCTGGTGAGTGGGACGTCAGTGTGTCTGACTATGGAATCACCTATGACAAGTATGTTTGGTGTTGTATTTGGCCTTAAGGGCAGTGACTGCTTTGCACACTGATTTTGTTTTTATGTGTTGTTTGTGTGGTGTCTTGAGTTTGCAGTTGCTTGGGTGTCTGCTTTGGAGGTCTTTGCTGTTTAGGTAAATTTTTACTCAGAGCCTCCGAGTATGTCTTAGTGTGTTTATGTGTTTGATTCAGTGGTGTGGTTGAGTTATGTGAGACTTGTATTGTGGTGTGTGTAGTTGCCTTCTCCTCCTGCCTGGTCTTGCCAGTCCTGAGTTGAGAGAGCTCAGCCTCCAGTTTGGCTTAATAGCTGCATCTCTCGCAAGTGTTAGTGTTATGTGGGGGGAGGAGGAGAGGGTTGTCCGTGTACATGAGGCAATTGTAACATTGCCTCAGAATTCCCAGATTCACCAACTGGGCAGGAGAGGACGCCAGCATCTGACACTTCGACATGCTAGAAAGAATTATGAGTTGGTATGAGACAGAAAAGTAGAGGGCTTAGCAGGGAAGTGGGCACTCCTGGGGGGTTTTGCAAGTGAGGGATTTGTATAATATAGGAGTGCTTGACCTGCAAAGAAAATGCTTATAAGACAAGGGATATGCTTTTAAGACAAGTGCTGAGCTTTTTGAGGAGAAAAAGCAATTAGGAACAAGTGCTGCGCTTTTTAGTGAAGGTGTAAACTGTTTAGGTTCCTAACAGAGCAGTTCTAAGGGAAAAATTGAAGAACAGACTTTATGGAGCCAGAAAAAGTTTAACCTTGTTAAACCGGCGCTGCCCGATGCTGCTCTAGTGGCAACTCCGCGCTAAATCTCGTTAAAGCACGTTAAGGTGTGCTTGATAGCAGGGGCTGGAAAGAAGCAGGAATAGACCCATAATGAGGAGCTTTGTTTGATATAGATAGGTAGTTTGTTCCAGAGTATGGGAAGTCTCTGGGACAAGAATCTATCCCTCCAACATGTTCTGTTTATTGTGGTGACAAGGTTTAGGTCCCTAGAGGGTGTAGCTCGGAGGGATTTGGATTTCTTTAAGTGGAGCATGTCCAACAGCTCTGGGTTTGACATAGCTTTGTATATTAGGTAGAGGTTGCCTCTGAGTAGGCGATATGTGACAGAGTAAAGCTGGAGTTTTTTGAGATGGTTTGCGTAGGGCATCTGTTTGAGGCCAGTAATCCTCTTTATGAGGTATTTCTGCGGCCCTTCCAGTTGTAGATGTCTTGTGAGGTACATACCAAAAGGGGCGTTGTACTCTATAATGGGCCTAATGAGTGACGAGTAGAGGGGAACAATGACCTCTTTTTTCCTGGATGAGAAACCTTTTAAGATGAGGTGTGCCACATTTCCTGACTACTGTGGCGATGTGATTATCAAAGGAGAGACTACTGTCCATCTGTGTCCCAAGGTCTCTTATCACATTTTCGGTGTTAACTAGACTACCGCCTATATGGTAGTTCATGGGTACAGAGTTTTTACCAAAAGGGATGACAATGCACTTTTGGGCATTGAGCTTGAGGCCATAGCTTTGACACCAGGCATCTGTCTCAGCAAGGCCCTTTTGTAGGATGTCCACATCTTTTGAAGTTTTGATTATGGCTCCTAGTTTGCAGTCATCTGCGAACTTCATCAGCCAAAGACCTTCTGTGTTAGCCTGTACTTCAGAGAAGTAGATACCAAACAGGAGAGGACCCAGGACTGAATCCTGTGGCACTTCACTTGTCACTGGTCTGAAGTCAGATTTGGAGTCTGCTGCTTTCACAGTGTGGGGTCTGTCAGTGAGCCAGTTGGCAACCCATCTTGTGACATAGGGATTTATACCTAGTTTAGTGAGTTTGTCTATAATTCCAGAGTGGGGGATGGTGTTGAAAGCCTTGGCAAGATCTAGATAGGCTGTGTGAACCACCTTACCCTCATCTACGGCTTTGGTGACCGCTTCAAAGAAGTCTATCAGGTTAAGGAGACATGATCTGCCTTTTACAAACCCGAACTGGGTGTGGTCCAGAGTTTGGAGATTTCCACTGTCATTGTTTATAAGTTCCATGATGATACATTCCATAGCCTTGCAGACCAGGCTCATCAGGCTAATGGGGCAGTAGTTTCTGGGGTTTGTGGCGGCTCCCACTTTGTGGAGTGGGATAACCGTCACTGTGTGACATTCAGTGGGTACATAGCCTGAAGTGAGGCTATGATTGAACATGGTACTTAGGTGGGGTGCCAGTTCGTTCTGTAGTTCATATAGAACGCAGCCTGGGATGTTGTCAGGTCCCATGGATACTGTGTTCTAGGCTTTGGAGAGTGTGTTTTTTTACCTGTGCAGCCGTGATTACAGGAACTTTGGATTCTTCCGGTGTAGAGATGGGCCCTTTGGGGCATGTGAGAGGGGTAAAGTTAGCACTGAACCTATCTGCCAGGATGTTGGCAACATCAGTTGGTTCTGTATATTTAGTGCCATTGTGCTGTAACTCTGAGCATATCTGAGTGTTGCCATTGAGATTCTTGACATAGCTATAGAATGCTTTGTGGTTGTCTTTAGAGTCAGTGGCGATTTTGTTTTCGTAACTAGCTTTGGAGGATTTTATGAGGGATCTAAGCTTCTTACTAACTAAGTGGATTGGCCTTCTCAAATGTTCCCTGCATTAGGTAGAATGAGGTAATAACACTAGACTGGGAGGAGTGTCCCAGATCAGATTTACACTAGGGGCAGGCAACTGCAAAGCCACCAACTATATGAACAGTATACAAATAGGAAGGAAGGGTGGGAAACAAACTGCAGAAATGTTTCTCACAGCAGAAAAGCAGCAGTGAGCCTTTAAATGAAAGTTTTAAACAGCTAAAGGAGCATGTAGAGAAAGCTTTTATCTGCAAACAAATTATATGACACTCTCCTTGGCAGGAGATCAGAATCAAACAACCCAAACAGATGCTTAATAAAAGTGGACAATTTCCAGTTAATACCTCACACACAGTGAAACTAGCTAGAAAAGGATTTTATTCTAACAATCATATTCTGAATGATTGTTATTCTCGTTAAAGATCTGCATCTGAAATCCCTTTTTTTCCCTTATTTTTTGAATTAACCCCTGATTCATTATCATCACTTCCATTTTGAATTGTAGCTTCCTACTTGAGTTATGTTAACTGTGTAGCTCTAAAACATCCTTTCAAATCAGGTAATCCCAAACCTAGGTTTTCTGTTGGGAGGATCAGCTTATCCCACTTGACTCTCTCCATCTTCCCCTCCCAAATAAAATCCTTCAACTCTTTATTAATTACTGTCCACAACTTTTCCTCTGGCATTCTTCAGTTATGTTAGAAACCTGGGCAGAAACACTCAGATATGCTCAGAGTTAGTACACAACGACAAAAAATTACCAAACCCACAGATATTGACAACATTCTGGCAGACAGGTTCAGTGCAAATTTCTCCCCTCCATCACCACCAAAAGAAGAAATACTCATCCCAGCTGAATGTAACCTCCCTGTCATCTCTGATGTCCAGGTGAGAACCGCCCTCAACAAAGCAAAAAACACAGCATCTATGGGACCTGATGGTATCCCCGGCTGCGTGATACGTGAACTCCAAGAGGAGCTAAACCCACATATAAAAATGTTATTTAACCTTAGCCTTACTACAGGATATGTACCTGAACACTGGCGTACAGCAACAGTGGTACCACTCCACAAGGGAGGCTCCACTACAGACCCTGGGAACTACCGCCCCATAAGCTTGACCAGTCTAGTTTGCAAAACTATGGAAAGAATTATTATGGAACTCATAAACAACGACATTGGGGACCTACAGACACTTGATCCCACCCAGTTCAGCTTTGTAAAAGGCAGATCCTGCCTTTTGAACCTGGTTGACTTTTTCAAAACAGTCGCCAGAGCCATTGATGAGGGCAAGGCAGTCCATACAGCCTGCCTGGACTTGGCTAAAGCCTTCGACACAATACCCCACTCGGGGATCATAGAAAAGCTAAACAGCTTAAAAGTAAATCCATATGTCACAAGATGGGTTGCAAACTGGCTAAAGAACAGAACCCATAAAGTCAAGATTGCGGGAGCCATGTCAGACTCAAAGCCAGTCACAAGTGGTGTCCCACAGGGCTCTGTCCTGGGACCCCTCTTGTTCGGCATTTACTTCTCAGATGTGAAAGCAAACATGGAAGGGTTGTGGCTGACAAAGTTCGCAGATGACTGCAAACTAGGCGCCATAGTCGATACACCAGCTGACACATACATCCTACAGAAAGGCCTCACCGAAACGGACAACTGGTGCTGGAATCATGGCCTTAAACTGAATGCCAAGAAATGTATAGTCATCCCCTTTGGGGAAAAACAAAATACCCACAAATTATCACATAGACAGTAACCCACTAAGTACCGAAAAAGTAATCAGAGACCTGGGGACCCAAGTTGATAGTGACCTCTCATTTGACACCCACGTTGCCAAAGTGGTTAGAAAGAGTTTCTACCTTGCCCACCTTATCATGAAGGGGTTCACATCCAGATCAAAGGAGGTCATCATGCCCCTGTACTCCTCCCTTATCAGGCCCATGATTGAGTACAATGCCCCATTTGGTATGTACCTCACCCGGCACTTACAACAGCTGGAGAGACCCCAGAAGTACCTCACCAAGAGGATCAAGGGTTTCCAACATATGTCATATGCTGCCAGGCTAAAGAAACTCCAGCTCTATTCAGTAGCATACTGCCTACTCAGAGGTGATCTGTGCCTGACATACAAGGCCATGTCCAACCAGGAATTGATGGACATGCTCCATCTCAAAAAATCAAAATCCATAAGAACCACGAGAGCCAAAGATTTAAACCTCAGTACAAACATGAATAGAACATGCTGGAGAGACAGATTCATAACTCAGAGGCTTCCCATACTCTGGAGCAAAATCCCAGTCCATGTTAGGCAGAGCCCCTCACTGTCTCTCTTCAAGAGAAATCTTGACGAGTGGATAGGAGATCGTAGGTTTACCCCGGGGGTCACCCCTGTATCTCTACTTAACAGAGGCACAGTAAACTAATTTTAACAAGTAAGGGGTCTTCAATGTGTCACTACTAGACAAAGGCACAGTACTCTAAAATTATTCTATACACCTTAGTACCACTACATGGGGTGGCGAAAGCCACATCTCTAGGGCTAGGCTTGCAAATGCCTCAGGGCAGGTAGCCTAGTACTAAACTATGAAACTATGAAACTGTAAACAACCCAGGATTGCAGCCTATTAACGTAAACATCCTTTTTTCCAGCTTTTCCTCTGTTTTTTACTGTACTGTCAATATTTTTTAATGCCAAAAAAGAAAGAGAATAGAAAGAAAGAGAAAGGGCATCTATTTACTTTAATATCTTTATCATACACAAAAACAGCTAAAAATACTTTACTATAAAATATGCAATTTATATTTGTGAAAAGCTTCATAGAAATACTGTTACATATTAGAGCAGATTCAATAACACCTACACTAAGTGTATATGATTTGTATTTAAGGACATCCCTACCACTTTTTGTGCTTTTTAGTCACTAAGAATGATTGTACTAAGTGTTCATGTAGTATACACTTTGTGGTAACCTTTATGAATCCCCCTCAGTATTTAAAGCTGCAAGAAAATCAGTAGGAAAACTAAAATTAGGAAGAAGAAGGTGTGAGTTATGCTTGTGTTACCTGTTCACTCAGAACAGTTTACACTTAAAGTAGGCTTTATTGAATCCCAAGGATTGTTTTACCTACGGTTACATTTAGGTTCATACTAGGCTAACTGCCCTAGTGAGCCATTTTAAGCCTAGCCAATTATCCCCTGTGAGATTCAAACCCTGTACCTTGTGTTTGTAAGGCAAAGACCTTAACCATTAGGACACCCTCCCAACTTTCTTCCTCCACTCTCCTCAGAGTCCTTCCAAACATTAATTACATGAAGTGAGGCAAATACTTTTCAGTTCCTCAGAAGTTTAACATTGCCAGCAAATGTCCTCTCTTTCCACTTCTCTTATACAGCTGTATTTCACAAATGTGATTTACTTTTTGCAGTCTTATATTTATTCACTAATTTTCATGTCGCTGGTCTTCCTGTTCATCTCCATCTCCCATCTCCAGATTCTGGTTCAATTCCAATGTACTCCTGGTTCTTATAGTAAACTCTTGTGCTTTTCTCTGTTTCTTAAGTATTTTTCTTTGAAACATTGGAAAAGGTTTTATTGGCATAGTTTCTGTATGAGCTTCATTATCTGAAGAATAAGAAGTAGCATCCCCTTCTGTTTGTTAGCTCATTTTTTGTTGGACAAACATTTGTATTTCTTCCATAGTATGCTCTGCATCAAAAAATAAATTCAGCCTTCAGGAAAAATTATTCTTAAGATAGCTGGATACAGCAGCTTGAATCTCACACCTGTCTCTTGGCATTCCCTGATTGCAAGAATAAATTTACTTTCTTTCTGCCTGGTGTACAGCGAGTAATCATTTTCTACAAATACTCCACTGTCTCCAATTTTCAGTACTTTGTCCTTCTGCCACTGTTTTGTCAGAATCCACTCTTTCTGCTGGTAGGATTGCATCTTTGCTATTAGAGGTCTGCTTTCTCGTGGCCACATTTGGAGCATAAACACAACATACCCTTTCGATTAACATCTCTTTCTGTGGAATACTAGTCCAGTTGTTTAGTTGTGCTTTCATAAAATTAACACAGTCTGTTTCTTCCAATTTCTGTGGTAAAGCAAAAAAATCTTATTTTCTCTCTACATGCTCTCTCCTCTAATTATACCATTTTTTGAAACATGCCTGCTTGAGCGGTCTCATACTCAGACAGTATTTTCTTCATTTCTAAGTTTTGCAGTTTTGTCAGCTCATCTGAATATCTATTTGTTTAAAGTATTTTCCATTTTGTTCCATCATTTTCTTATTTGAGTTGATACACTCTTTCAGTGTAACAGTTATTTTAATTAGCTCTGAGCATGCTTTATTTATTTTTCCTCTAGATTACTTGTCTTTCACCAAAGCTGGAGTTGAACTGTTTTTTTGCTGAGCGGCTGCAGGATTCCTCCCAGGCAGTGTTTTCTCCTCACCTTTTGTGATTGATTTTCTTTCAGTTCTGTACTTTCTTCTTTGCTGGCATCCAGGCAGTGCATTTATTAGCCAGTAACTGAAATTTACCTAAAAAGATAAACTCACTGGCTCTCTTTTCCGAGTTTCTGTTTTCACACTGGGAGAGCTGAAATTAAGCTGTTAGTCAGTGTGTAGCCATCTTGGAAGCCTACAATGTCTTAAAGGTTTTTTGTTATATTACCTGATTTCAATTCCTTTGTTTTAAAAATTGAAATAGACTTTATTAAGTGTGATTAGGAGAACTGCTAGTAGACCAGGTAGTAGCCGAAGCAGAGCTTGGCTTTCCTGCAATGTAATCTTCTCCATGACCTTCTACTGTTGGTTTGCTGTATCTTGGGTTTGATTGTTATGGTATCCTTATTATCTACCTAAGCCGTCAGGTTGTTTGTTCTTGACCGTGATCAAATCAAATGTAGAAAGTAGCCCAGAAAGTTGGCTTGTTTTACTGGCCAAAACAAAAATGCATATAAAACTTTTTGTGACAGATTGCCTTTTCCAGTGATTTTTATTTGGTAGATAAGTGCTTTCATCTGCTAATAACTTTATCAGATATAGTAATTTGTGTAGCAACTTATGTATTTCTACAAATTTTGGAGTGGGGATGAAGGCACAAGCACTGCCATTCCTGGTTGGTGAATTTTTCTGGCTGTGGAGGGATGTAATTATGAAGTTCTGTGATAGAATATGGACTTTTGTCAGTGCCAATACCCGTCAGTAGTGGCCAACAATGGATGTCAATAAAGAAATATGGTTGGTGTTTCCAATAACTTGTAAGGTTGTCATGCCTACATGTGTGTGCTAGACTATGTGACCAGTTCCTGATTTGCATTAGGTTTAGTGACTGAACCAAATTGAGTCATTACAGCTAGACAGGTTGCAAGGATGGAGAAATTGCAAAGTTAGATGTCTTTTTTGCTCTTTTTAGTCTTTTAATATTAACCCTCAAATAAATTGGAATCCTAAACAGGTCTTCATATGAGTATTTAACTTGTGTTAACCTGTAGTATGAGTCCAGTTTTATGGGGCTAGTCTTGAGTATCAAGTTTAAAACTCACTTGCTGTCCACTTGAACTTGCTTTATTTTTGACCCAAAACTTATCAAAAAGTTCATTGCTTTGCTAATGAAACATTTATTTTATCACTGCAAGCCAGGGATATGATTTAGAAATCTAGAAATGTGTATGAGCAAGGATTGAGCCTTAATTAATCAGTATCCAGTATTAGGACAGAGAAACATTAAGGGTGGCAGTGGTCACAGACCATTTCTTCTCATTTTAGAAATTCCTCTATACAGGTTTTGTTGCCTCAGCCTTCCAGATAATTTTTTAAACATTCAGTCTTTTTAGCTGTTTTATTAAGTTCACTTATTCTGTCTAGGCGTTATTTACTCTCCATTGCTTTTTACTTTGATTCACTGTTTCCACCTCTGTCATATTAAGGTCCTTTCTAAACCCCTGCAATTCTTTGATCTGTTTAGATATTTCCCCAGATCTTCTATTGTCCAGCTCCTCTTTCACCATTGTTTTGAGAGTTACTATTAACTTGAACTGTACTTTGAGTGTTTCCATGTCCTCAGTTATATTCATCTATACTCATCAATCCTTCAAAATAATTATTTTATAGTGTCAACCACTTTCTCGTTTCTATAATTCTTAGTACCTTCCCCACTTTAAATACAGAGGAAACCTCCAACATCTCCATCTTGGTTAAATTAAACTATTCAGAGCTGTATTTGAATTGGAAATTTATTTGAGGTCACCAGAGGAAACATTTGAAATTCTTTGACCATACATGCATGTCCATGGGTAATGTAATACCTATCTAGAATTTATCAGGTTTGGTAACTTGACAAGCAGTAGGTTATTCTGGCCTATATCATCTTAACTCAGCCACATCTGTAAACTAAAACAATCTGGTCACTGCTGTAAAAATGTTCCTGCCTGTGAGATAGCGCCAGTACTTAGTCTAATACCTGCACTTGCTTGAATTTTCTTAGTAATTAAATTCCAGTGCCCCCATTACACACACACACACACACACACACACACACACACACACACATGCATTATACATCGACAGAAGGAAATTAACTGGCTCATCGGTTACCTTATGTGGTATGTACATATTGACTAAATTATTCTTCACCCATGCCAATGGCCCAAAACATGACAAGTTTTGCTGTTGCTTTTACTTACCCAAGAGTTTTTCCTCTATAATTAATGGTGCCCCTTTTGCCATTTCTCCATTATACCTGGTTGCTAGTCCTCTCCAAATCCTAGTTCACTAGTTTAGTGTGTTCTCCTTCACACAAGTATGTGTCCTAGAGCATAATGATGTGTGGCTTAGCCTTCTTTACATACACTAGAATTTTTGAGCACTTAACAGGTCGTTTATCCATTTGCATTGTAACTTAATATTCTGAGAGCCTCCCAGTCCATTCCTAAAGTATGTGACTAACAAACATATTGACTGTTCTCCATGTGACTTACGAAATTATCCATTGTTTTCCTCCCAGTGCCCTATCTCCAAATTGTGTGTTGCTGCTTTCCCTTCTCTTTGTTATCATAATGGCTTCCTTTCTTTCTTTCACTGATTCCTGTATATTTAGTTTTGTCCCTTTTTGACAACTTTTCTAATTTGTTTTAACTATGCACACTTAGACAAAGCCAGTTCCTCATATCCTCTTTCCAATAACCAGTGCTGATAACTAAAAAAAAAAACTGTAACATACACAAACTGTTTATGTTTTGAAACTGATTTACAGTAACTGCTTCCGAGGAAAGTTCACTTGCTCTGGATAGACTACCTTTTTTACAAGCTCTTTCTCCATTCAAGTTGTTATCATACATACTGTTTAACTCAGCTAGGTAAACACAGTAGAGAGTCGATTATCTGAACTAACTGGGACCTAGGGTAGTTTGGATAATCAAACTGTTTGGATAATCAAACATATAACTGAACTGCATAAAAACTTCAACCATTCAGCGATTCCAGTGGGCAATAAAGAATATTTTTCACACATGAGCGATCTACAGGCTCAAAAAATATGCACAAGTGAATACGTATAATGCTTACAAATTTATACTTTATGATTTTTCCAACCCGAAAACTTTGGAAGGCCGCGTTCAGATATTTGACATTTTGGATAATCGACATTCGGATAATCAACTCTGTACTGTATCAAACCTTTTTTGGGTTGTCTTCCCTTGTTCTTTGTGTAAAATAATGCAGAACATTCAGCAGTATATCACACAGACATTCATGATCTCATCTGTATTCACATATGCCACTACTTTCCCATTTCAAGTTTGTAGAAACTTAGGAAAAACAACTCTGAAATAATAATTTTCCAACAGTACTTATACCTTACAGTTTTCCTGGCTAGCATGCTTAACCCAGTCATAGCCCAGCATTGCTTACAGTCTAAACCAAATGAATAGTTTATGACTGTAGTTAATGTCTGTCTTCAGATGATTTGGGTGCTGGGGTTAATATTTAACATTCATGGTTTTGTGGAAAACAAAGTAAGTGCTGGTAGAAAACAAAGGTCTCCTTACTCTTTTATCATTTCTGAGAATTGCAGAGTGAAACAATATCTAATACATGATAACTTTGCTTCAAATAACATAACTTCATTCAGCTAAACCAAAAGCACTTGGTCATGTGGATTGACCTTTAATTTGTTCAGCTTTTAGAACTGAAAAAAAAATGAGAAAGTATGACTGATAATACAGTTTAATCATTAGAGTTTAGCCTTTTAAAGTGCTTCCCAAAACAGGACAGAGTATGTAGTTATTTTATTAATTTTCTGACTGCATGTACTGCATTTGTCCACCTTTGTAACCTTTGCTTAACTGTCCACATTAAGTAGAACTGTCAGGTACCATCTGGAAGTCAGTCTTCTTGCCTTTTATCTACAGCTCGTGCTCTCGGACTGCCAAACTGCAGCCCTCCCACCTAGAAAAAAACAAAAGAAAATCTGTAAAACACAAAAAAAAAAATCACCAGTCCCAATCCTTTGCACATGTGCGGACACACAAGGAGAACTCAGACTGCCTTTATCAGCAGTCTGGATATGGACAAACAGGTACCCAGCAATCATTACTGTGAGATACCAGGAATCTGTGCAGTGATGACCGCACAGAACAGAGGAGCTCCGGACTGCTTCAGCCACAGTCAGAACCAATGAGGAGGACTGAGCTGCTCTCGCGGGACATTCAGTGCGCGGGCTTCGTGGATTATTGGACAAAGGCTTCAGGTAGGTGTTCGGATTGTGGGCTTGCTTAGTGAAACCGGGTAGGTGTTCAGTCGATCAAGTTTGGGCTGGTAGGTGAAGGCTTTATAACGCTGGCTGGAGTGTGTGTGTGTTGTGTGTGCAAACTGCCCCAGTTACTATATACTGGTGGCTAGAGAGAACAAATGGTGGTGGGTAGAGATACTCAGGCTTGAACCCTGTACCTAGCCACCACCATTTCTAAAAAAAATTGCCGATTTTTGCCTCATATTTGTTCTGTTCCTCATAAAATCTGTGGTTTCTGTATCTACATTTTCCTTGCAAAGTCTGTAGTGCAGTGGTGCACTGGTAGCATTGCTGCCTAACAGCTACAGGTTCTCTGGTTTGATTCTTGGCTGGGGTGCCTTCTGTGTGGTGTCTGCATGTCCTCCCATCTTACAAAGATGTGTCTGGCATTTCTCCCTGCTCTGCTGAAAATGGTCTTTTGTTCCAAGTCAGACTAGTTTCTTGGTTAAATGTTTAAAAATAACAGGCATTTGAATTTCAGACTTCATATTCTTCAGAAAGTACATGGTAACACACAACTGTTTATTCTAGCAGTTGTCTAAGTTTATAACATGGATATTTGAAATTTGTCCCTATTTTGGGGACTGTATTCCCCCATTATTGGCTTTGTCCAGGTATTTTGTGCTAAGGTTGAGAGTTTAAGACAATTAAGGGTTCTATAAATATAGGAGTGGTGCCATTACTTATTTGTCTGATGAAGTCTATATTGGTAGTCGAAAGTGCTTACCATTTATTGTTGGAATAAAGAATTTTTGTATCATCCTTGGCGACTTGGAACCATCATCTTTTGATTTCTAAGGTTGAGAGTTATCTATGGTGAGAACTGAATTCATTGAATGTTTGGGGGCTGTATTCCCCCCATTACTGGCTTTGTTCACATGTTTTTTTGCTAAGAGGTTTAGAGCTATATTGAGAACTGAATTAACTGAATATGTTTGGGGGCTGTATTCCCCCATTATTGGCTTTGTTCAGGTGTTTTGTGCCAAGAGGTTGGCAGCTATGGTGAGAACTGAATTCACTAAATAGTAGCCATTTAAGTTCGTCTTCCTGTCTTTCACAAAACAGCTGATTTGGCATAGTGGTATGTTTCTCTGACTGTTTTGCACAGGGTCCCCTGGATTAAAGACGAGGCAGTGAAATGTATGGTGGTAACACAACATTGTATTCTAGCAACTTTCCAACATTATACAAGCAATGTTTAAAATGTGTCCCTGGTTTTTGGGCTCCCCCCCCAATAAATGTCAACTTTTTCCAGATTTCTTGTGCTGCAAAGTTCAGAGATACAACTGTGTGTCGAGTAGATTTTACAAGGAGCTGAGAGCTGCAGGGGAACAAAACTTTAGTGCTGCTTATTCTGAGTCTGCTTGCATTGTTAATAGCACAACAGGTAGTGTACTTGCTTTTGATGCAGAAGGCTGTGGGTTCTACTCCCACAGTAGATAGATGCATTACTGATACTGTACTGTGTTGTAAAGTGGGTGAATGCTGCACTCCTCTTTGGCAAAGATACCTAGAGTAGTAACTATGAACCTCTTATCAGTTTGCCATACAGTCCCTATTGCAATATTACTAGCTTATCATTTTTTTAATGCATGTCACATAGGCAATTTATTCCTCAAGGGCAACAGGCACTTTATTTGTAGATGAATAAACAATGACATATAAAGTTGTTTGCTAGCAGCAACCTCTTCATTGTTACAGATTTCTTTAATGTGGACTTATTTAGATGACTTTTACTACTTCAGAGATTGTGCATATTTACTGATACTGGTGGACTGTAGAAGGTTGAGTAGACTTTTATGATGGGAAATGTTCTAAATTGGGTAGTTTTGTCATTGGTGCATGCATTTTGTTTCATTGTTTACTGGAAAAATGTTCAAAACAATAAATTTAAAATGCCGTCTAACAACTGTACTGTACTGTACAAGGAATATAATTTAGTACAATCAGGAAGGTGTATCAAAGAGCACATGTATGTTTCATGTGCAAGGGGCCTATGATTTGAAAACAGCCCAAAGTTAATCTTTATCTGCCACTGGCAAAATGTATTTTCTTTGAATGTGGGTTTCAATGCTGTTTCATTGAAAGTGAGTTTCAAGGGCAGAGAAGTTTTAATGCTAAGCCTGTTTTCATTGTGAGACTGCATTGCTTTGTTTAGCAGATGTCTTAGTGTTTGTGCTGTAAAATGCAAAATAAAACTTTCAAATGAAATCCAAATCATCATAGAAATAAAGCAGTATGCACATTAGTGTTTATGGTAAATGGAGTGAAATAGCCAGATAATGGATCATTGGAATGGCTGCAGGGGGGAGGGCTCCATTGGACCATGATTTTGTGAGGGGGAAGGGTGGCAAACTCAGACAGCCCCAGCTGAATTATACCTCCCAACTGTCCAGATTTTCATAGAATGAATAGATTTTTGCTTCTTATTTTTGGTTTGTTCCTCATAAAATTTGGTTTTCTGGAAAATCATTTAGGAATGAAGTCACTATATAATAACACACACTGAGTTTCAGACTTCATAACCTTCAGAAAAATGCATGCAAAAGTAAGACCTGTTATTCTATCGACTGTCTTAGTTTATACAAGAGCAATTTTTAGTACTGTTTATATGTTCCCCCATATAGTTGGCCTTGTCCAGATTTATTGCATTAACAGGTTGAGGTGTACATGCAAATAAATTGCTTTATAGAATTAGGCATAGCCAAACCTCTCAACTGTCCCCGAATTTGGCTCAAAATGTTGCTCTTCCCCTAATAATCCCTCCGCAAAACAGCAATTTTGGAAGAAAACATGGAGGATTTACAATTAATAAATAACTGTAATAATCAGAGTTATAGATTACTTTTATTTCAGAAATGCATGTAGATTCTTTTATTTTCTCAGCTGCTCAAGTTAGCAGTACTAATATTAAAAAAGTGCCCCTTCTTTGACATGTTCCCAGCTGTATTGTGTGGCTATTTTATATTTTTGCATCACATTTTTGGTCCATTTTTCATCAAATTGTGGGTTTTTTTGGCAAATTAGTGGTAAATCATTAAAGACTCAAGTTAGAAAATAATGAGACATTTGAGTTTTAGATTTCATACCCTTCAGAAAATTCATACTAATGCAAGACCTACTATTCTGTTATCTTTCTAAGTTTATAAGAGCAATATTTAAAAACTGTCCTTATTTTTGGGCCTTTGTCCCACTTCTGTGTATGGCTTTTTCCAGATTTCTTGCTCTGAGGTTCAGAGGTATGACAAATGTGTCAGGGCATCACAGTCAGCCAGAGACATTTCAAATTGTGACATACTTGTTGCACCTCACTGCCCCATATAGTGACTCTGGATGTGTCCAAGCAAGGCAAGAACCAGTTATGCAGTGTAAATGTGCAGGGTATGCCCCCATCCAAGGTAGACACAAGTACTACAGCGACTTTTCATCTGTTCTTTATTTCGCAGAATGGTCTGGTTTCTGTCATATTTTTGTACTGTTGATTTATGCTTATTACTCAGAAAGTGCCTGTTGCTCTGTGTTTTAAGTAGCAATGCTTTAATGACCATCAGGTAAGCTTGTCTGAGATCATAACATGCAAGTAAGCTTTAATAAGCATACTGTTAAAGAATTGCCAACATTAAAAGCCTTTCTGTTGTTGCCATGCAGAGAATACTTAACTAGATAATGTATAAGCGTTGGGTATTGAAATGCATATGACAGTATTTGTAATAAAGGACAGGATTACATTATTTTAAGAAGCTCATTACACTTGTTGGAGACTTCCAGTTATCTCTGAGGGCTTTACCCGTAAACTAAACAGAATGCCATTCATGTGTGGTCCATAACCTGTACAGTAATCCTTTAAGCAATGTATCTTGAACTTGTTTCTTGTTTGCTTTTCATTTTTTACTTTGATCATGTTTTCCCCATGAAACAAGTAGATAGTTGTCAGGCAGCAGGTCTTTTTTGGATAAGAAACATTTTTTACAAGTGAGGGCATCACAGAGATTGCTACTTTCAGCATGTTACTTGGTACTTTAATAAAGCTGAATATAAATTATAATTAGAACTGCAGTGCAAGGAGAAGCGGTTTGAGTTGAGTGCTGCTTGTTTTTCTTATACTTGATTTTGACTGGCATTCCAGTAATGTATTTAAAAAGTAATTTATTTTTTCATGCCTCACAACCTTTTTGTTTCCATCTAGATATTAAGTAAGCTGTCATGCAGCCAATGCATTGAAATATTTTTATTCTTTTATACTTCGTTTGTCTTGATTGGGCTCTCAAAATGAGGGTTTGGCACCCATGGCAGCATATTTAATTAAAGTTAGTTTTTGTGGTTTTGAGCATAGCTCCTCCCCTTTCTAGTTGGCTGCACCCCTTCCCATTGACCCCACCCATTCAGCTATCTCCTGCAGTCCCCCTTTGATTTGAGGTCACCAGCCGCCACTGATACAGTTTGAACTTCAGATCCTGAGAATCTTCACTGGGCTTAGCTTGCCAAAGTTAGCAGCTATTTAAACCCCAGCAAGTAACCATACAAGGCCACAGGGGAGGCTCTAACACCCTGGCAAGGATTTCCCTTAATTTAGCCAGTCAGATTGCCAGCTTTTTCTGCTGCTCCCACCCTCTTGCTAATGTTTGCAGAATATAGACAAAATTCAATAAACATCTTATCCGCCACCGTGAGTGGAAATTGTTTCATAAGAAGAAGAATTTAAACCTAACTACATGATGAAAAAGTGAAAAACCTAAAAGATTACAGTGCATTTTAAGTATATATCCTTTTTTTTAAACTGCATAAGCCTTTATAAAACTTGGGTAGGTTTTAATTATCTCCCAGTTCATCATACACTCTGATTTGCTCTTAAAGTTCACAACTTTCTTCCTGAGAGGGTGACTGTCTACTGTTTTGAGCTAATTCACATAATTTCATTGCCTGTGAAACAGTTTCTTTCTACCTGGTTTCAAACATCTTTTTAAATAACGGGAATGAATGTACCGTCCCTCTTCCCTACTGAATAGGCATCCTCCTCCGATGCTGTATGCCGATTCTCTGCTCTTGCCTTCCTTCTTTCGGTTGGTATCGCTCTGCTTCCATCAAAGCATCTGCCTTCAAATAAATTACCGTTTGTCCAGGGTCGTGAAGTAAGCAAGGCTGTATCAGTGAAAATCTTGGTTGTTTTCCTTTGTGCTTCTGCAATATTGCCTCTGATTTCTTTCTAGTGTTGGCTGAGAAGTCATTGTCCAGATAAACTGTAGCATCTTCTATTTTATTTATTTATTTAACATTTGTTTACTGGGGAAGTCTGACTGGGCAAATTTGCCCATTTTCAGGTGAGGCCAGAGAGAAAAGCTCCACATAATAACATAAAAGTTGGTATTTTAAACAATAGTGAAACAATCAGAGAAATGATAGTAATAAATCACATAATTACATAGTATCACAGTTCAGTAATAAAGCTACCAGATCACTTAGTAACACATATTTTGACAGTTACACTTAGTATCAAGAAATCATTCAGTGGAGTAGTGCCTCCAAGATACAATAGCTTAATATACACTGGAGTAGTGTCACAGATATGTATGTCGCTTTGGTACTGTAAATTGTTATGCTTAATTTTGTTATAATTTCAATCACATGGGATCAGTAAGCAATTAGAGCTATATTGAAGGTGGAGAGTAGGGGGAGAGAGGGTGAGGATGGGAGTAAGTAAGGTATTCAGTAAGCACAGAGATATAGTGAAAGTGGAGAATAGGAAGAGGGAGGGTGAGGATGGGAGTAAGTAAAGTATTCAGTAAACACAGAGATATAGTGAAAGTGGAGAATAGGAAGAGAGAGGGTGAAGAGGGGAGTAAGTAAGGTATTCAGTAAACACAGAGATATAGTGAAAGTGGTGAATAGGAAGAGAGAGGGTAAGGATGGGAGTAAGTAAGGTATTCAGTAAGCACAGAGATCTAGTGAAAGTGGTGAATAGGAAGAGGGAGGGTGAGGATGGGAGTAAGTAAGGTATTCAGTAAGCACAGAGATATAGTCAAAGTGGAGAATAGGAAGAGAGAGGGTGAGGATGGGAGTAAGTAAGGTATTCAGTAAGCACAGAAATATAGTGAAAGTGGTGAATAGGAAGAGAGTGGGTGAGGATGGGAGTAAGTAAGGTATTCAGTAAGCACAGAGATATAGTGAAAGTGGAGAATAGGAAGAGAGAGGGTGAGGATGGGAGTAAGTAAGGTATTCAGTAAAAACAGAGATATAGTGAAAGTGGTGAATAGGAAGAGAGAGGGTGAGGATGGGAGTAAGTAAGGTATTCAGTAAGCACAGAGATATAGTGAAAGTGGAGAATAGGAAGAGAGAGGGTGAGGAGGGGAGTAAGTAAGGTATTCAGTAAAAACAGAGATGTAGTGAAAGTGGTGAATAGGAAGAGAAAGGGTGAGGAGGGGACAAATGGGTTCAGCCTGATGAGGAGCAGGAGCATAAGCAGTTGTCATTTAGGTGAGACTTCTATCTTAACAGGTTTTCCTTTCTGCCATAATTGTGTTAGTAATTGCTCCTTCAGTTGCTAAGTTTCTAGTTTCTAACCTCACCAGTACTTGTCTGGGCGGTTTCCTTTGAGCTGAGTTTTCCAGTACAAATATTCTGTGCACTTGATTAATATGTCATACACAGGCATACAGTTCTAGTTTTGGAATGCCCACAAAGTGGACATTCTTTCTCCTTGCTATGTCCCTGTCTCCATTCATATACCTACACATTCTTCTTGTTGGGCCTCCATGTTTCCTAACCTGAGTTTCATTTTAGCTGCTGTCTTGTTAGTAGGTGAACTGCATCAGAGTGGTGCATTAGGGTACAGTGAATAATTGATAACTTTTTATTATTTATAGTCAGTCATATGGTCTCCCAATCTGTCACTGATTTTAAGCACCACATTACAAATCATTATTAATCATCTCTGTGTTGTTCAGTGAATTTCCTGGCTCCATAGTTATTATTTAACGCTGACAAGTTAACCACATGATGTAATGTGATCCTATCTCGCCTACATTCTCTACAGATGGGTTCGGAGCCGATCCTCGGCTCTGACTCGGCACGCTATACAATAGAACGAAGTCTCTTATTGGCTGAGTTACCTCATATCCCAGGATGCACCACTACTGCTTCCCCAGATCTCGTTTGCCGCTTCTACAGCATAGACATGGTCTTGGACTTGGCTGAGCTAAGTGCCTCATAGTGATTATTTTTCTGTCAGAAATTTCGCTAAAACTTACCCAAAAGCTATTTTAACAGCTACTTATTGTTGTGTGACTGTGTACTTTAAAAATTTTGTGGAAAAATTGTATTTTTTTGACGGTAAAGGATCCCGTTTAAGTTAGAGGGGCCTTGCCCTAGCCCACACGCCTTAGTTAGAACTGTTTAACAGCTACTTATTCTGTGACTGTGTAGTTGAAAATTGTGGTAAAATTGTATTATTTTTGTTGGTGGTAAGTGATCCCTTTTAAGTTAGAGGGACCTTGCCCTAGCCTACGTGTTTAGTTTTCTCTTTGAAGTTCAGTGTTGAAGTAGATAGCCATGTCGAAGGAACATAGGCCATCAGGATTTAAAAAATGTTCTAAATGCAATTATAAAATGTCCATTACGGGCGACCATTCTTTATGTGTATACTGTTTGGGGCCGAAGCACCTCCAGGAATCCTGTAGCGTTTCCCACGCCTTTTCCTCTCGCGTGCTCCAAGTGAGGAAAAATAAGTTGATTTTGAAAGGGCTTATTACCCCTTCCTTTGAGGAAGCCCTATCTACTTCTTCTTCCCCGTCGAGGAAGAAAAAATCTTTGGCTCCGACCAGCCCGTCGGATCCGGCAGCAAAAAAGTCAAGGCAGGCTTCTCCGTCGGCTCCACGGACTTTGGAGCCGAGGGCGGAACGGTCTGCCTCGATGTCTCCAGCCTCGACTCCTCTGGCTTCAGAGCCGAGAGCTCGGGCATCGAGAGGCGAGTCATCTCCATCGGCTCCACTGCCTTCGGAGCCGATGAAGGTTGCCCGCTCAGACTCTTCCCCTTCGGTGCCGAAGTCCACATCGGCTCCGAGGGAAATTGCAGTGGTAGTGGAATCTCCCTCGGCGCCGATACTTCTCGAAACCATACGGAGCCGGTCCCCCAGTCTTTCGGAGCCAGCGGAGAAGTCGACTCGGACCCGGTCGGTCTCTTCTCGGTCGTCGAGGATGTCTGATTCGGATGTAGACAGGGTGCTTCAAAGGCTTTTTCAGTCTCCGGTCTTTCAAAAGTTGATCTCTGCTCCAGCCCAGTCGGCTCCGGAGCCGGTTTCCCACCCCGCCATCTTGATTCCTCCTCCAACAGCTTCGGCGCCGTTGGAGTCTGTGTTGGTGGAGCCAGTGGAGGTTGTCGGGTCGGTTCCGACCCTAACTCCAACCCCGCCCTTCGGGTCGATGTTCGGTACGCGGACCTCCTCTGTCGGCCCCGGGGGGGACGCTTCGGGGCCGATCCTTTCGGTTCCAAGCCTCCGTCTCGGTGCGTCGGTGGCGGGAGTTCCGACTGCTGTTGTGGCCTTGGGGGTTGAACCTTCTCAGGACTCTGGGGGTCCCACCTTCAAGGCCATGAGGAGTGCCTTGGCCAAGTCCTCCCTGGCCACTTCTACCATCTCACCACCACCTTCCCTTGGCACGGAGACTGGTTCCTTTGCAATCCCCCTGTCTCATGACAGTGGAGCCCTTGGGCCTGAGGTTACCCCCATCGGGGGTTCCCTTCTTCCTGGAGGTCCCTCCGAAATGTCTTCGGAGGAACCCCCGAGGAAGAGACAGTGCAAGAGGAAGCATGTCGACTCCCCTGATGAGTCTGTCACCTCGGATACCGACCTCGATGATGCGGAAGGGTCTCCCAAGTCGTCCTCGGAGGATTATCCTTTGTGGACATCTTGGAAATCCTTAAGCAACGAGGCGACTGGTAGTCCAAACCCCCTTCTGCTGAGGAGTCGGTGTTCCTCAAGGCCTTCGGGGCTCAGCCCTATGCCTCCTGGGTGTCTCCGCCCTTCAATGAGCTCCTGGATTTGATCTCTCGAAGGGCGTGGGAACACCCGGACTCTGTTGAACTGGTGCCAGCTCGCCCAAATAAATTCCTTTCAGCACCCCCTGATAAGGACTTTCTTTCCAAAGGTGTGGCTGTAGATGCCTTGGTGGTGGCATCTGCCACCCAACAAGATGTGGCAGAGGCTTCAACGTCTGTCCATCCTCCTAATAAGGAGTCTAAGAGCATGGATCGGTACGGGAAGCGCACCCTTGCTTCAGCAACCTTTACATTAAGGTCTCTGAACTACTTGATGCATTTTATGAGACTGCAGAGGGATCTGGTCAAGGAGCTTTCGGATACCCTCTCCGGTAACTTACCTGAGCAGTTAGCCCAGACGGTTAACTCCCAGTTGGCTACCCTGTCCTCCCTATCCAACTCGTCCATGAGGCTCATTTCGTATGCAGCCGAAGGAGCGAGCAGAGCGGCGGGCACAGGTGTTGCTCAACGGAGACAAGCCTGGCTACGCCTTTGTCACTTTGCGGAGGCCTTTAAGTCTTCCTTTGCCGATGCCCCCTACGATGGGTCCTCCTTGTTTGGACCCAAGGTAAAGGACACTTTGACTCGCTGTGAACAGGAGGGTAAGACTTTAACTGCCGTAGGGGCCTGGTTTTCCACTCCCTTCAGACCTTATCCCAAGGCTCGAAGAGGAGGGAAAATGTGGTTCCATAAGTCTCAAAAGCCTTACTCATCGCAGCAGAGCGATTCCCCTTCTAGAGGCAGAGGAAGGGGAAATTTTTCAGGGAGACGCCGTCCCAGAGGCGGTGGAGGCCCCCGCAACACTGGAGACCACGAGTCCTTTCATGTCTCCTCCTCCTTCCAGCATCCCTGAAGGAGTGCCCGACTGTGCAGCTCCGGAGCCAGTCGGGGGTTGTTTTTCGAGGCACCTAAAGGCCTGGGAAAGTATCACTCAGGACCAATGGGTGCTCCGAATCATCGCCAGAGGTTACACCATTCCCTTCTCTCAACCCCCCCCCACCATCCCAAAGAATCCCGGACCCGCCACCCAGTCAACGGGATCTGGCAGCCATCGAAATTTCAAAGCTGCTTCAAAAAGGAGTCATCCAACCTGTCCCCGCAGATCAGGCCAGATCAGGGACTTACTCAAGATTCTTTTTGGTACCAAAAAAGACCGGGGACTTGAGGCCCATTTTGGATCTCAGCAGGTTAAACCGATCAGTGAAAAAGTCCAAATTCCGGATGGTCACCTTGCAAACCATTCTCCTGCTTTTGGAGAAGGGTGTTTGGATGTGCTGCATAGATCTCAAAGATGCCTTTTATCACATTCTGATAGATCAGGCGTCAAGGAGACACTTGCGCTTCAGCCTAGGAGACAGTCATTTCCAGTTCTGTGCACTGCCCTTTGGTCTCACCACAGCCCCCAGGATGTTCACCAAATGTTTGGCAGTGGTGACTGCTCATCTGAGAAGTCTAGGATTCCTGGTGTTTCCATACCTAGACGACTGGCTCCTAACTGCCACCTCAAGGCATCTACTCTTAAAAACTCTAGCAGCCACTATCTCCCTAGGCAACTCCTTAGGAATCACCTTCAATTGGACAAAATCCGTATTACTGCCATCTCAGCGTATTCTGTTTATTGGTGCAGAAATAGACTCAAGGCAGATGCGAGTCTATTTTCCTGTGGAAAGGATAGCAACATTGCAGTCTCAGGTTCGGGCATTACTCCTCAGACGTCGCGCTCCAGCAAGAATGGTCCTGCAGCTGTTAGGTTCCATGTCAGCCACCATTCTTCTCGTCCCCTTGGCAAGGTTGCATATGAGGATACTCCAGTGGCTCCTCTCAGTCCAGTGGTCTTATCAAGACCTCCCCCTCAGTCACCACATATTGATCACAGAGACGTGCAAACAGGATCTTTGTTGGTGGCTTCTTTCCTCCAACCTGGATCAGGGGCGACCCTTCGTTCCCCTATCCCCCTCAGCCACGTTGACTACGGACGCCTCCCAGACAGGGTGGGGGGGACATTATCTGGACAGGTCGGTCCAAGGCACGTGGCACTCCGACGAGAATCTTCTCCACATCAATATCCTGGAAATGAGGGCGGTGCGTTTAACGTTGCAAGCACTGCACAATCACCTCCCCAAGGGGACGATTGCCATTCAGTCTGACAACATGTCGGTAGTCTGGTACTTGAACAAGCAAGGAGGACCAGGTCTTACCCCCTTTGCAGAGAGGCCATGAAGGTATGGGATTGGGCGATTGCTACCAAACGTTTTCTAGTGGCAACACACATTCCGGGGACATCCAATGTGATAGCCGACAGACTGAGCAGGACTATTCTCTCCCCTCACGAATGGTCCTTGAACGACAGAGTGGTAACACAGATTTTCACGAGATGGGGAGCCCCATGTTGCGATCTTTTCACAACTCCCCTCAACGCAAAATGCCAGCAGTTCTTTTCTCTCACTCCAGTTCCGGGGGAGATCCCCAAGGATGATCTGGTCCAAACTTGGACCCCTGGTCTGCTATACGCCTTTCCACCGATTCCCCTTCTCCCCAAGGTGATTCAGAAGGTGATTCGCTTGGAAAGCAAAATGATTCTAATCGCCCCATACTGGCCTCGTCAAGTCTGGTTCCCCTTTCTTCACAAGTATGCATTGGAGGGTCCCTGGTTCCTGGACCAAGTTCTGGACCTCTTGACACATCAGTCAGGACAGCTCCATCAGTCCCTCCATTCATTGAAGCTAGCAGCTTGGCTACTCCTCTTCCGACCATAGTTAGGAGCCATTCTTTCGACCCTGAAGTCATGCATATTTTGTCCTCGGCCCACAAGACTTCTACTAAAAAGATGTATAGCAGTAAATGGGAGAGGTTTGCTATTTGGGCCCAACTCCGAGGATTAGACCCTATGACAGCCTCGGTGTCAGAGGTTCTCAAGTTTTTAACTTCCCTGTTCAACCAGGGTTGTTCGGTGTCTACCATCAAAGTTCAATTGGCAGCTATTTCCAATTTTCATGAGAACGTAGAACCACCTTTAATGAGCAACAAGTTGTGCAAAGCTTTTATTAAAGGAGCTTGGCTTCTACGACCCCCTATATCTCATCCCGCACCACCATGGGACCTTAACGTAGTGTTAGGTGCATTAACCGCACCTCCCTTTGAGCCGGCAGCAACCTGTGACTTAAAATTTCTTTCGTGGAAAACTGCCCTTCTAGTTGCTAGTACATCAGCCAGGCGAGTTTCAAAACTTCAAGTCCTATGTGTCAAACCACCATACCTGGTATTTCACAAGGATAGAGTATCTCTTAGACCAAACCCATCTTTTATACCAAAGGTTTGTTCTAACTTTTGTTTGCAACAATCACTGGAATTATGTTTTTTTTTCCCTAAGTATTCAAACAGAGCTGAGTATACCTTTCACAGCTTAGACGTGCACAGACAACTACGTTTCTATTTGGATAGGACACACCAAGCACGAAAATCAGATCAACTGTTTGTGTCCTTTTCGGACAGTAAATTGGGCAAAGGCATCAAGAAATTCACTATTGCCAAGTGGATCAGAGATTGTCTCAGTCATATTTATCGCATTTCAAATAAGGAGCTTGCAGTTCCAGTGAAAGCTCATTCTACCAGGGCTATGGCCACTTCGGCAGCCTTTCATTCCAAGCTCTCTATTAATGACATCTGTGCGGCTGCTACGTGGTCTTCTCTACACACCTTTATTTCTCACTACAAATTGGATGTGGCATTAAGGGGTCGAGCTTCCTTCGGTTCCACGGTTCTCTGGACCGTTTTCCAGTGAGCCACCCAGGAATTAGGTGCTAGGGACGCTGTCGGTGCTAGAATGTAGGCGAGATAGGATCACATTACATCTTTTAGTTATGTACTTACCATAACTTTAGATGTATGGGATCCATCTCGCCTACATTCCTAATAACCCACCCTCCTTCCCCCTGCCTTGGAGGCCAGAAGAGACCGGACGGTCCAAATTCAACTGTTTCCTCTCTTGAAACACCGGGCAATGTTATAACAACAGTCTATGTGTGTGTGCATGTGTGCGGACAAACAAGATCTGGGGAAGCAGTAGTGGTGCATCCTGGGATACGAGGTAACTCAGCCAATAAGAGACTTCATTCTATTGTATAGTGTGCCGAGTCGGAGCCGAGGATCGGCTCCGAACCCATCTGTAGAGAATGTAGGCGAGATGGATCCCATACATCTAAAGTTATGATAAGTACATAACTAAAAGTTCTCCCTGCTGAAGGCTAATCCAAGTATTAGTTTTACCATTTATTTTTTCTTTTTGTGCTTTTTTTACTTTTTTTTTTCGAACTGACATTCAGATGCTGTTGAGAAGGTCTCCCAAGTTTAAAGTCAATTTTTTTTTTTTACGCCAGTCTCAGTTGTAATAATCTGAAGAAGGAGAGCTGTTGTTAATTCAAAGGCACCATAGCAGAAGTCCTGGATAACATTTGTCTTTATTTGGCAGAATATGTAAAGTAGATAATCCAGAGCTGCGTTACAGTCTGCTTGGACATCACACAACAGTAATCAGTGCTGAGTAATTTACTAACAAATAATGTCTCATGTCCATGCTCGAAATCCCTATGTGTGATTATAGAATGCATGGCTTTTGGCAGAAATGGTACAACAACCCCTAAAGAGGTTTGAGGTATGAGATGAAGAGCAGGACCCAGTCTAATAGGGAGTGCATGGAAGTGTCCAGTTTTGGTCTTGTTCTGCATGATATCAGTTGGGAGAGGAATCATTTATTTAGTAGTCCATCGAGGATCTACTGGCCTGTTCATCTCCATGCAAACTGAAATTGCCCAGAACAGTGAAATGTGACCTGCATTAGAAATAAAGCCATGGTGAATCTGGGATGGCTGTCTGTTAAGTATGAACACACAAGCCAGTCTGGCTCATAATTACTATTATTTGATTAGCATGTTTTGCCTAGAAACTAGTAGTAACATACCACCCTAGGTCTTGATTTTAGGCTAGGCACTAGTAGTAACAGATCACCCCAGGTCATGATTTTAGGATATCAACTAGTAGTAATGTACCATTCCACATCTTGTTCCTGATTTTACACTACAAAGTAGTGGTAACATAATACCCCATGTCTTGATCCTGATTTTAGGCTAGAAACTAATAGTACCATATCATCCTAGGTCTTTAATTATTTATTATTCACATTTGATTACCCAGAAAGTACAACTGGGTAGGAGCCCATTTTCAGCAGCGTTCCAGGGAGAAAAGCTCCAAAATATTACGAACATTGTAAGAACAATAATTTTACAATCTTTAAAAGTAATATAAAAACAATTACAGTTGACTTAATGATATCAAATTAGACATAATATGAAAACATTGGTTAAGAATAGATACAAGTCATATGACAATGATTTAATATTTAGAGAAATGTTAGCCAGTTTATAGGAAAGTAAAGGTAAGTTAGCATAATACAAACAGGAATTGCAATATGAAGTGAGGGAAAAGCTGGCTTATGGTATACTTAGAGAGGAAGCCAGGGGAGAGAAATCAAGAGAGGTAAGGAAGTGAGTGAAGAAGGGAGAGTAAGGAGATGTAAGGTATGAAGAGGTATTAGTTCACATTTAGGGAGATAGTTTATCCTGGTCTTGCTTTTGATTTTATGACAGAAACTAGTATTAACTTACCACCCCAGGTCTTGTTCCTGTCTTCTTCCAGAAAGGGATTGACGAGATATATTAATCACTGATTATTCCATCACATGGTTTCCAAGCAAGACTCTGAAATGGCTCTAATATCCATACCAATAGTTAGAGATTATTGCATCAGCTGGTTTCCAGCTACGATTCAGAAAGGCTGGAGTACATACGTAGCAGTGTTCTCACCAGTATTCAGGGTATTCAGATTTGTATCCACACCTCTTAGTTGCCTCTGGTTTGGAGGAGCGTTCCTATTTTTCAGAATTTATTTAGGCTTTCCCTAATGTTGGAGGTATGTCCCTATATTCAGACTTGATTTACCCTTTCAGATAATTTTGTGAATCCCCTTCATCATGTGATTTTTGAAGTTTTCTAGTACACAAACAACTACACTACATGACAAACATGCTAGTTGCAACAATAATTTAAAAAAAGAGGGCATACATCTTACAGCCCCTTTTTTTCTGAAGCAAAAATAAAAGA
Organism: Protopterus annectens; assembly: GCF_019279795.1. Taxonomy (NCBI): domain Eukaryota; kingdom Metazoa; phylum Chordata; order Ceratodontiformes; family Protopteridae; genus Protopterus; species Protopterus annectens. The sequence continues at coordinate 91,540,107 of NC_056739.1, read as the reverse complement.
CCTTGTATGGTAGAATTTTTACAATAATAGTCATTAAAGTTTACAGATTTTACACTGTCTCTTTGCTAACATGCTTATATTTTTCCATCACTTTTGTCACACTCTGTTTTTTAAATATGTGTTTGAGCAGTATCCTAAATTCCTTTTAGAAACAGAATGATTTTTAGTTGGATGTTCCTATTTTTCAAGGGCCTTTGTTCCTATTTTCAGTGTCTTTAAAGTTGGGAGGTATGGTTGTGTCAACGGTCCATTTATTAAACTGTAGACATAAGGATGGTTGTTGTTGTTTTATTAGGATTAAGTGTAGTATCACCTGGAAGAAGTATTTTTATGGATCACAGTCGGGATATTACATTCTTAAAATGTAATTGTGACACAGGAGGCTGGCTGTAACATCTGAAGTCAAAAAATGTTTGGGCTACAAATATATAATGTGTAAATATGGAAGAAGCAGTACAGTTCCACAAGTATTTTATTTATTTTTTTTATTTTATTTTACATTTGATTACTCGAAAGTCCAACTGGTTAAAAATCCCTTTTCTGAGGAGGCCCAAGGAGAAAAGCTTGACATTTAACACGTAACAATGATTATAATTACAAATACAAGGTTTACATGTATATGATGTGACATCTGTTTTAAACATGTAACACTAGATAAAAATACATTAATTTAAATATTATTATTAATGGCATTGTTGCATAGTTTATTATATATTTGTAAAATTTTATACGCAGACCACTATAGGAGTATTAATGGAGTCAAGAAGGCAGATATTAAACACTTACATTTCTTACTGGAAATGATGGTCTGCTGATAGAAAATGAGCTGATATCATCTACTATATAAGGTTGGCACTGGGTGGGCAGCAGTGCGGCCCTCCCCCAGGTTTAGCTGAACGCTGAAAAATGCCTGCATGTAAACCGTGCAAAACACTGCTAAAGCTGGCCAATTCAAATAGTATGAACTCTGCACAGAGTGCCAAAGCATATATCCATAACCAGAACAGACAGCAGTCAGTCTGGAAGTGTACGTTCAGGGGCCACTGATTTAAAGGGATACTTACAAGATATTAGGGTCTTTATACACACTGAGCACATATTGTAAATCTGTCAGTGTAAACTCTAAAATGTTATAGCAGCACTTAGAAAAAAAACAGCAGCATCCAGTCACAATAATGTGTTGTTAAAGCACAGAAAGCCATTCTAACCATTGAATACAGAACCCATATTCACAAGCTTAACTCTTAAGCAGTGTAGTCTTGCTGTGCTGCTAAATAACATGTGATCAGTGCCGTGGGACTAGCTCAATTGCCTTGTTGCTCCCTAACAATCCCTCTGTCTTACTAAGTCATTTTTCTCTAAAGCTATGCTGTTAATTAATTAAATCTAGCTGTGTGTGCTTATTATATTGCACTAATGTGCTATGTGCTAAATCTTATTATCACTGAAGTATTGTGACATGTTTCCTTTGTAATGTGTGATCAATGGATAAATTTGTTCACCTTCTGCATGGCATGCACATATATTATTCACACATAGCATCCCCTGAAATATAACAATTACTAAAAAGTATAACCTAAGATTTCATAGTCCTATATTCGTATTAGTGCATTTGTAAATCTGTGTTTCCTGAATATGCACTTTTTTATAACTATGGAGTTGTTAAATATGTTTATTTATTTAATTATTTATTTTATTTTATTTTATGTATTTATTTATTTATTTATTTATTTATTTATGTGTTTGTTTATTTGTTTAATTATTTATTTTAATTATTTATTTCATTTATTTTGTATTTGTTTACCAGGAAAGTCCAACTGGACACAAGTCTTTTTTCAGTGAAGGCCAGGGGGCAAATGTTTAATTTAAGACATCTGAACAAACATAATTTTACATACAGATTCAGACATATGAAAAAAATGCATGCAGTAGACTGTTGTGTAGACAAAATAATATATTTATACAACTTACAATAGAATACAGTATAGAAAGTGAGAAAATGCAGATATAGTCACACGTTTTTTTACAGAGTCCAAGGAGGAGTGGGGTATCCTTTCATAGATTAGTAAATTAATTAAGTTCTATACAGTATACCTAGTATTCTAGAGAACAGCTTAACCAGGAGTAAAAATATGTGTTTATAATTTATTTGTCTGGGTGGAACATTTGTTTCTGGGACTTCAGTGAAAATGGCCCCCTATTAGACTTTCCTGGTAGAACCAAACAAAAATGAATAAAATAAAATAATACAGATGAAGCTTAAAAACTGCGTTTGTATGGTTAGTCACAATCATCACCAGTCAAAAACATGGATATACAGCTGGTAGCATTATTGAAAGCAAGCTGGACTGAAGTTAGATACAATTTGAGGTTGCATTACATATTTTATTTATTTATTTATTTATATGTTGGTAAACTTGACCATGATGAGGGGTTCTTTATCCCTCACAACATAGTTCCAATGAAGATGTAGAAAAAGACATGAAATACATATGAAACTGTATTTCGTTTAACTTGCAATACAAACAAGATAGGATATGTACGTCACGCTATTTCTTTCATTAAAGATACCCACATAACTTCAACCTAGTCACTCACTTATCTGGTGACCAGTTTACTATGTGTTTAAATAATGAATTCATTGCATTGCGTTGTGCTACAGACTGAAGTAACAGTTTGATGTGGTGTGCAATTGAGGGCCTAGTGGGCAACAACCTCACTGAGCTGGTAAAGGAGTTCTAAAACCTAAGGTTCAAGATGGAGAAGGTTTTGAATGTGCATGACAGTGGATGATGCTGAACTGTTATTGAAGTCTGAGAAGCTACCCTTGACCGCTGTGTTCTTGTATTTGGTTTAAACATCACCCACTTAGCCACTTGACCTGCAGTGAACCAGACTGATCAGTTTGAAGGTCAGCATCCCAATCAGGAGTTGACCTTTAAAGGCTATGAGAAGCCATGCTATATTGTTGAGATTGGACCAGTAATATTATTTTCTCTATGCAGCAGTCAGTACCCTGTATTTCTTGTTAGGAACAATCTGCAATCTCTGTAAGTTGCTAGAATTTTCCATAAATGTTTTTTAAGGCCCTTTTTCTGATGGTTAGATTTGCCTGTTCAGTTAGCATGTCTGCAGCAGTAATAAGTGGACAGCAGTGTACATTATTTTATTTGCAGTACCATGTATATGACTATGGAAGGTCAGTAGTGGATCCCAGTTACTTGTAAGGATGAAACAGTTCATTACAGCTACTATTTTTGTAACCCAGCTGTTTTTAACCATGCATGGTCATTTCTTTGTACCTAATGATATGAATTTGGCCTTTTCTTCACTGACCACATAAACCAAAACATAGAGTAGACAAGTCATTGTTCACCAATGTGCTAATATCTGACACTGAATGACCTGAGGCCCAAATGATCATATCCTATTAAAGTAAGTTTACCATACTGGGATGAGATAGAGTTAGGAAATTAATGAAAAGGAACACAGAAAAAAGCCTTATGGAACCCCAGACTTTATTTGGATGTTAATGTGTTTGACATCTCTGTCTTATAACCTGGAAGAGTCAGAGCTGTAAGTAATCTGAGAACCACTTTACTGCCACACACTGAGACTATAAAATGATAGCTCACATTAGAGCCTGTTGTGGCTGGCCAGGATGAAGGCTTTTTGATAGGTCATCATGTGCTGCATTTGACAGATAACTTAGTCCAATTGGTTGGAAAATGTTGCTAGTGTATGATAGTTGTTAATGTAATAATAGGGCATTTGTAGTGTTAAGACCCTTCCTGAAGCCATGCTACTTGTCACCAACTAAACTTCAGGCCTTTTTATTGACTTTCATGTTGCATAGTCGCAACATTTCCAAGATTTTTGGGTAACATCATAAGAAGCGAGACTGATTTGAAAGATTTCATGTTTTGAGTAAATTCCAGATGCAAGTGAGGTGCCTCAAAAGCCCACCAATAAAGGTGTTGCATGCATGTAGTTCAGCCAGTCAAAAGAAAGTGAGTAACGCTTCCAATAATTTATCTCTGTGCACTTTCGTAGGAATGTCAACAATATCTGTCATTCCTGAAAAGGAATAGCACGCTACCTTCACTAAAACTTAGATGTGGACTATGTGTTTATAGCCATAGATATAAAATATCTTTTTAGTGTCATACCCTATGATGTCGGTTTATCTTGGTTTGGAGAAGCCCTTATTGGTTTTGATTTTTTTGTCACAAGATTTTAGGCTAATTCTTGAAAACATGGAATTAGTGCTTAAAAACAATTATATTTTTTCAGGGTGAATATTATAAACAGGTAGATGGGGTAGCCATGGGGGCTTCATGAGCCACAGTCTTTGCTAGCATGGTTCTATTACGCTGGGAACAACATAATATTTTTTTCCTCCACATTGTATATTAACAACATCAGAACATATTATCATTTCCTGGATGATACATTTATTATTTGGAAGGTTCCCATGAGTATAACTGAAACTTTTGTTACTCATATTAATAATACAACTATGTTTCTAATATTTAGTCACAATATTGGACTCGAGGAAATGTATTTCTTGGATGTGAATATCAGGAAGGACAATATCAATAAAAGATATGTTTCCACCTGGTACCGGAAAAAATATTTCTCCATTTCTTATTTACACTTTCAGAGTGAGCACCCTTTTTTTACAGAAAAAGAATATTGTGAAAGGGCAAATGGTGAGGGCTGCTCGTATGATCACCCTTATGGAGGATTTAGTCAAAGAACTTAATTATATTGAACTTTTTATTAACAGGGGCTGCCCAAAAGTAGTAGTAAATTCTATTAAAGAAGATATTTTGAGGGGGTGGGGTCATAAGTATGTTCCTTTGATGCCCTTTAATGAAGATGTTATATGTGCAGGGTCATCGGTTGTAGATGACCAGGTAGGAATACCCCAAGAAAACGTGATAGTTAGGACACAAAATCCTAAATGAAAACTATTTATGGCAACTGACTATCACAGAGACACTAAGGAGGTAAAAAATATCGTTTTGAGATATTGGGAACTTTTTTCTAATATGCCCAATAGCCTGATGTATTTCCTAAGACCCTAAAATTTGGGTATAAGAGAGGTCCTAATTTTAAAAAGTACTTTGAAAACAACAGAGGCCACACCAAGTATAGTGGTAGGATAGGCACTTTTAGATGTTTGATGTGTCCTCAATGTCCATATATTTAAAATTTGGTTGAAATGCAACTTGGCGACAAACGAGAAATTAGAAGCAAATGGATATTACAGCTGTTACACAAAATGGGGGAGTGTACTTGGCTTATTGTGGAGAATGCATCTCATATTACATGGGAAAAACTGAGGGAAAATTAAAACAAAGAATATATGAGCACATGTACGAGATTAGTAAACAAAAAGAAACAAATGCCCTATTTAAACATACTTTAAATTGTACACAAGCTAAATTTAAGTTTTGGGTGATAGAAAAGGTGGAAGGTCCAGAAAGGGGAGGGGACTGCGAAACTAACCTTGAATATCAGGAGCTTATGTGGCAGCTAATATTGGATACCTATAAACCTCCTGGGTTAAGCTACCATTATTCCATTCTTCCTGCTTTAAAAAGAAGAGCTTTGAAATGCTGAGTAAACTAAAATTAACATATCATTAATGTTTTTAAAATGCTTTGATCTTTATATAGTATTTTCTGTATAATTCTACACAAGAAATTTTAGTATTATGTAGTAATATTTGTGGTATTGAACATATTAGTTGATATTAATTAGATGGTAACCACTAGATTTGTATTACTGTTAATAGGCTAATTCTATGTAATTGGGAAACTGTATTTAAATGATTGGTTGGAGTGCAAATGTATTCTGATGAAGTTCTCTGTGAGGAATGAAACTGCGTAATCTTCTGTGGTATTAAATATATTTTATTGTGCTGAATTTCTGTACGTTCTTTGCATTTGTGTGATACTTAGTTTACAGATTATGAAGCACCTTGAAGTTGCCTGTAATTGGTCCAGCGTGCCTTGCTGAGTTTTTGTTTTTTGGTTTATTTAGTTAAACTCCGCTGTCCATTGGATTGTGTGGTGCCTCAAAAGCCCACCAATAAAGGTGTTGCATGCATGTAGTTCAGCCAGTCAAAAGAAAGCGAGTAGCACTTCCAATCATTTCTCTCTGTGCACTTTCTTAGGATTGCCAACAGTTATCTGTCATTCCAGAAAAGGAATAGCACACTAGCTGGTGTAGCAAACAATACAAAAGCATTTTATCTTCACTAAAACCTAGAGGTATACCTACATTTAGTAGTTATTAGGTGTTGTATCTAATTTCACGTCATATGTTTGTGAAGCTTGAAGGTACAGAGCACATAGCCCAGGATACCATGGAAGGGGGTGGGGCAGCAGGCAATATGATGCCCCATGAAGGTCTGCAGAGCATATCAGCTGAAGCACTGCACAATAATACATCACTTCTTTACACGTTATAACTAAGTTAAACAAGCTGATGTACTTATAGGTTAACCTGTACTCCTCTGGGCCTAATTAACATATAAAGTGCCTCTGCAGGCATGCAGTCCATTTAAATGAATCAAGATTGACATGGTAGTTTGGATATTACAGAGGGTGATGCATGACAGATGTGGTAGAAGATAAACCAATCCCGATGCTTAAAGCCAAGGTAGAATTGCTAACTTTAAATTGATGTAAAGAGAATTTATTCTATGTTACTCGATGCCAGCACCACAGGCTGGATTACAATCACAAGATTCTGTTTACCAAATTTTGTTTTTGTCAGGACACACGTCTAAGTAGATTGACGTGGCCCAGCTAACAACTCATAGTGCTCTGTAATGATGATGTCACAGTGTCTACCCAGGCATATATAGTTATATCAAGTAATTAAAAATAAACTTAGATCATCTTGTTTTAAATTTGGTACCCTTTTATTAGTCTGTTTTATCAGATATTTCATCTTGTTTTGAATTTAGCACCCTTTGGCTGGTCCATTGACTCAGACAGTTCATCTATCACAGGATGCTAAAAGTCCTATCACAGGATGCTAAAAGTCCTAGGTATCAATATGTAGACCGTTTCTGAGATTACACCTTTGACATAGTTATGCAGGCAGTGGTACAAAATAGCACATTGAAGTAAAAACATATATCCTGTAGTTATTAACTACAGTGCAATGTTATGGGAGACTAAGTAAGACAGAAGAGTACCACTGAAATAACCTTTTGGGGTGATTTCTACTATAGCTTATAGTTACCAAAACATTGATTACATGAAAGGAGGATAACAGAAGTAAAAATTGGATAGGGTAGTAGAGACCTTATTAAAGTATTAAAGCTCAGGCTTGCTGTACAAAGCAGAACATCCCTAACTAAAGGAAAAGATAGCACAGAAGAGATGGGAGAGAGAGCGAAGAGGGAGGTTAGCATTAGGATGGTCATTACACAGTAGGGGAGCAGTTAAAAGAAGAGATGGGCTGATGCAGCAGTTGTGCCATGACAGTATGGCAAGAGACCACTCTGGCATAGATGTAGAGCTTCTAGGCAGATAGACTGGAATACAGTGATGTCTGATGAAAAAGAGATGAGATCCTGAAGAAGGCAAAATCTGGCAAGAGAGGGAGGACAGTGGAAATATCAGAGGAGGTACAAGCAGATGACAAGAGAAGAGAGGGGAGAATTAAGATAAAGAGCCAGGTAGGAGGAGGTGGGGCAAAGGTAGCTGGAGGAGTAGAGTACAAATGTGGGAGATGGCAGAAGGTGGCTGTCTGCAGAGGCAAGTTATGGAGAAGGGCTCAGAAGTAGGAAACATGATTGCAACAGGGCAATGATGCCAGAGACAAGAGAGAAGGAATAGATTCCCTAAAAACAAGGAGGGGGGACAAGAACAGAAATGTAAAGGTGGGTGGCGTAGTAGTGCATCAGTTAACGGTGTCACCTCACAGCAAGAGGTTCTCCGGTTTGATTCTGGGCTGGGGTGCCTTCTGTGTAGAGTGTACATGTCCTCCCTGCGTTCATGTGGGTATCCTCTGGGTAATTCAGTTTCATTCCACATTCCAAAGACATGCATCTGAAGCATTTCTTTCCAGGCCTCCACTGAAAATAGGCTCTGTCCTAGTCAGATTTTCTGCTCAATAAATGTGTTAAATAAATAAGGTGAACGAAAGAAGAATGAGGAAGCAGCAAGCAAGGATGATAGGGAGTAGCATAGGAACTGTGTAGCTGAGGCTGAGAATGTGGCCACAGAGTAGACAGATGTGAGGCTGAGAATGTGGTCACTGAAGCAGAGGTGAGGCTGAGAATGTGGTCACAGAGGAGGCAGATGTGAGGCTGAGAGTGTGGTCACAGAGGCAGAGGTGAAGCTAAGAATGTGGTCACAGAGGAGGCAGCTGTGAAGCTGAGAATGTGGTCACAGAGGCAGAGGTGAAGCTGAGAATATGGTCACAGAGGAGGCAGATATGAGGCTGAGAATGTAGTCACAGAGGAAGATGTGAAGCTGCGATTGTTCATAGGTGGGTACTAGGCTATTGGCCCTAGGGCTTATACAAGCCCAGCCAAAAAGGTACCCTGGCTTTTGCCACCCAAGAAAATTATTTTCCCAAGAAAATTATTTTCCTGTGCCACTGTCGAGCAGTGCCACAGAAGTGATCCCCGGGGTGAATTTTCTATTTCCCATCCAATCATCAAGATTTTGGTCACTGTGGTCACTGAGGTGACAGATGTGAGGCTGAGAATGTGGTCACAGAGAGGCAGAGGTGAGGTTGAGAATGTGGTTACAGGGTATCAGTCAGAGAGGACAGATGGGGAAGAATGAGCACAGATGGTGGGAGTGGGATCCTCTTGTTCAAAAGTTATATCTAGATTGTGAATGAAGTGTGGGAGGGTTTAGTGGTCATTAGGATGGGCCCACGACCGACCTTGGTCAGTGCAATGGAGGAGATAACCAGAGTAGCAGCACCAGAAAAAGGAAGGCCACATGTAATGTTGTATCTGAATTCAGTAACCTGATGAGAGCAATGCAAAATGTAACAGCTAGAATGGCCAGGGAGGTTCATAGGTAAGTACTAGGCTATCTGCCCATGGGCATTTATAAGCCTAGCCACAGAGTGATGGCTTTCGCCTTCCCATTAGATTAGTAACCTGGGCCTCTGTCAACAGGGCTCCTGAAGTGATCCCAGGGTAGAACTTATGATTACCCATCCCACTCATCATGATTTCTCTTGAAGAGGATCAGAGAGGAGCTCTGTCGAATATGGATTGGGATTCTATTCCAGAGTGAGGGGAGTCACTGGGACAGGAATCTATCCCTCTAGTATGTCCTGTTTATTGTTGTACATAGGTTCTGAGGGATCTCGGTTTTTTGAGGTAAAGCATGTCCATTAGTTCAGGGTTTGACATGGCCCTATAGGTCAGGCATAGGTCACCTCTGAGCAGACGGTAAGCGACTGAGAAAAGCTGGAGACTTTTTAGTCGTGCTTCATAGGGTAATTGTTTTAGGCCCTTAATCCTCTTAGTGAGGTACTTCTGTGGTCTTTCTAGTTGTTGCAGGTGTCTAGTGAGGTACATCCCAAATGGGGCATTGTACTCTATTATGGGCCTAATGAGTGAGGAGTAAAGGGGCACAATCACCTCCTTGGATCTGGATGAGAAACCCTTTGTGATCAGGTGTGCCACATAGAAGGATTTCCTGACTGTTTTGGCTATGTGGTTATCAAAGGAGAGCATGCTATCTACTTGGGTACCCAGGTCCCTAATTACTTCTTCTGTACTTGGTGGATTCCCATCTATGTGGTAGTTTGTAGGTACTTTGTTTTTCCCAAATGGGATTACTATGCATTTTCTGGCATTTAGCTTGAGGCCGTGACTTTGACACCAGGTGTTTGTCTCTGTGAGACCCTTTTGCAGGATGTCTGTGTCAGCTGGAGAGTCAGTTATTGCACCCAATTTACAGTCATCTACAAACTTGGTTAGCCTTTGCCTGTACTTCAGAGAAATATATACTGAATAGGAGGGGTCCCAGGATTGAGCCCTGTGGGACTCCGCTTGTGACTGGTTTAGAGTCAGACATGGCGCCTGCCACTCTTACCGTGTGGGTTCTGTCTGAAAGCCAATTGGCAACCCATCTCGTGACATGGGGTTGATATTTAAGCTGGTGAGTTTGTCTATGATTCCTGAGTGTAGGATGGCGTCGAACACCTTAGCGAGGTCCAGATATGCTGTGTGGACCACCTTCCCTTCATCTATGGCCTTGGTGACTGTTTCGAAGAAGTCAACCAAGTTCAGAAGGCAAGATCTGCCTTTAACAAAGCCAAACTGGGTGGGCTCCAGTGTCTGGAGGTTTCCAATGCCCATGTTAATGAGCGCCATGATAATGCGTTCCATGGCTTTGCAGACCAAGCTAGTCAAGCTTATAGGGCGATAGTTCCCAGGGTCAGTTGTGGCACCACCTTTGTAGAGTGGTACGACTGTTGCTGTATGCCATTCTTTGGGTACATAGCCTGTAGAGAGGCTGAGTTTGAATAGTGATTTGAGATGGGGGGGTTAGTTCATTTTGAAGCTCGTGTAAGACACAACCTGGGATACATCTGGTCCCATTGATGCTGTGATTTTGGCCTTTGCAAGAGCTGTCTTTACTTGTGTGTCTGAGATATCTGGAGCGCCACATTCTTCTGGGATGGGTGCTAGCCCCTTTGGTGGAGGGGGGGGGTGAAGTTTGCACTGAACTTGTCAGCCAGGATGTTGGCAATGTCAGTTGGTTCAGTGTATTTATGGCCATTATGCACTAGCTCAGAGCATATCTGAGAGTTTGCCCCTAGACTCTTGACATAGTTAAAGAAGGCCTTATGGTCATCCTTAGAGTCATTGGCTATTTTTCTTTCGAAGTTGGCCTTGGATGATTTAATGAGGGAGCGCAGTTTTTTACTGATGTTAATCAGAGATGCCTTCTTATTTTGGGATTTTGTTCTATCTTGCAGGAGTTTCCTCCTTCTGTTGTAAAGTTTATTTATGGCCGGGGTCCACCAGACTGGCTTCCTCTTTTTTGAGGAGTTGGTCTTGGTTTTACTTGGGATGGCTCGGTCCATGCATTCTTGAAGGTGTTCATAGAATGCACTTGTAAAGGATTCTGCCAATGGGTCATCATTTTCCATTTGACTGGGAGCTTTGAAACTTCCCACCTCGGTCTTGAGGAGTGTGAAGTTGGCTTTAGAGAAGTTTTTTACCTTGATTTCCTTGACTGGGGGTGTGGATGTCCAGTGTGATTAGTTTGTGATCTGATCTTACCAATGACGAGTTTACCTCAGGTGTGGAACATAGGTTCCCCATGTTGGTGATGACCAGGTCCAGTATGTTGTCACCTCTTGTGGGAGTGGTGACCGGCTGTTCAAGGGTTGTTTCAGCTTATAAACTCAAGGAAGCATTGGGCTAGGGCATTTGAGCTTGAGTAGTTTCCCCAGTCAATGTTTGGATAGTTGAAGTCACCCAGTAGCATGGTGTTGGGTAGAATCTTCATACTTTCTAATGTTCTCAGGAATGCTGCGTGAGGGTCCCGAGACAAGGTGGGAGATCTGTAGCAAGCTATAAATTGAACAGTCAATTTACTCGCTGTCAATTGCACCTAGATGGTCTCAGATTCCGTGTGCTGTGCTACTAACCTGGAGGTGTGGGTGTTCTTGATGAATATGGACACCCCCCCCCCCTCCTTTTGTGTTCTAGTCCTGGTTTTGGGACCTAAAGGTATGGTAGGAGTTATAGCCTGGTAGTGCTGGGGTGCTCTCTGGAGCCTTGAACCAGGTTTCTGTCACTGCACATACATCGATTTCTTCCATACTAAGGAGAGCTTCTGGCATTGAGCAGCATTACCCTCCGTTTTTGTTTATTATTGTTGTTTATGGAGGCGGGTTTGTCTTTTGAGCCTTGCCTAAAAAAGGCAGTATTGGGGCAGCAAGAGTCTTGGCCAGTATTCAAAAGCCCAGGGGTGACAGGTGCAAGCCGTCTCTGGCGAAGCAACGTGGCTTGTCAAGCATGTCTTCCCAGGCTGACAAGAACTGGATCCCCTGTGAATGACACCAGTAGTTTAACCAATTGTTCAAACTGATCATTTTTTATTCATATGCTGGCATCATTTTGGGTGAAGGCAGGATGCTACTCAGAGTCAGAGTCATACCAGCCTGGGCTACATGGTCAGAGAGATCCTCCATGTCTCTTTTCATGTAGTCCAGGGAGGTACGTCTCAGGTCATTTACACCAACATGTACAATGACAGAGTCTTTTTTTTTTTTTTTTTACATTTGTTGATGTCAGTGTTTCCAAGCAAAAACAGCCCCTAAGGCTAAATAACACACCTAACACACTAGTAATCGGTGATTCTATCATCAGGCACACAGACCCACCTTTAAAACTCACCACTGCAGAAACCTCAAACAACTCGAATGGCTAGTCTAGCTGGATATATGTCCATTTTCAGTAGAGGCCCGGGGAGAAAAGCTCCAAGCATAAACAGTGACAAAATAAAATTATACAAGGACATAATAAAAGCACAATACAGAAACAGCATTGTTCAACAGAACACTAAAAATTATAGATTATAAAAATTTTAGTAAAAGTTATACTAAACAATATATCAAACACACTAGAAGCTATGAGCACAACTCAGTTAAGAAAGAAAGAAGTTATATTTGATCGTCATGTTGTGAAGAAAAGAGTAATAATTAGTTTTGGAGGCATAGGTTAGAGGAATAGAGCAGGAAGGGGAAAAGGATATCAGTCTGGGTTAGTACATGGACAAAGCCAATGAGTTTTCAGATGCTCTTTAAGATGTTTTTTAAAGAGTGTTGTTGAAGCAAGGGTTGATAATTCAGAGAGAAGCTGATACCAGTTTTTACCTGCAGTGTTTGAGAAAAGTGAATCACCAGCTTTGTTGTTAGATTTAAAAGAGGAAACTAGAAGTTTATTAGTTGTGCGAAGTGTAGCTAGATTTTTATATGGTGTAATTAGATTGGTGAGGATAGGGGTGTTATTGGGGGTGGTATAGGATGTTTTGAGTGATGAGTAGTTGTTGACAGAGAATGTGGTTTTGCAATTATAGCCATTCGAGTTGTTTGAGGTTTCTGCAGTGGTGAGTTTTAAAGGGGGAGCATGTGACAAATCTAGCTATGCTATTATAACAGGTAGAGAGTTTAGAGAGGTTATTTTTGGATAGGTTGGTATATATAACAGAGGCATAGAAAAGGGTGGAAATGAGGTCAGTCTGGGCAGTAGTTTTCCTTGCAGAAGGGGTAAGGAAGGATTTAATTCTATAGAGGGTACCAAGTTTTTTGTTAACAGACTTTATGGTGGAGTTGATGTGGTCATCAAAGCTAAGTCGATTATCAATTGTTACACCTAGTAGGCGGGTTGTAGTATCTGGGGTTATGTTGATGCCATTGTTAGAGGTTATAGAGAAGAATGGACTAGTTTTTAGTCATATTTGTACTTGTGGAGTGACCTGAGTGCATGTATTATGTGACGGATTCTGGCACCCGACAGGCAGCTTATGGTAACCTTCTCCTTGTTCAGTCTAGTGAGTGGGACATCTGTGTGCCTGATGATAGAATCACTGATTACTAGTGTGTTAGGTGTGTTATTTAGCCTTAGGGGCTGTTTTTGCTTGGAAACACTGACGTTGTGACGTATGTGTTACCTGGTTTCTGTTCTGGGGTGGGGGTTGTTTGGGTGTATGCTTAGGAGGTCTCTGTTGTTTAGGCAGGTTCTTATTTAGAGCCTCCGAGTATGTTTTTGAGTGTTTCTGAGAGTTGTTTTCTGGTGCAGCTATGGCTGGTCTATGTGAGTCTGGTAATATGGTGCTAGTGTTGCCCTTCTCCTTGTGACTTGGGAGATCAAAAAGGATAGAAATTAGCCCAAAATGGCCAATGAGCTTCAAGTTGCTGGGCTGGGACCACTCCTACAGGGACAGATAGGCTGCGCACAGTTCCCTCTCTCACAGTGAACAAGGAAGCCACCTAACTATCCAAGTATGATATGGGCAACACAGGAACTTTTACCACAGTCCTAGATTCAGCAAAGCCTAAAAACTGGACTAGACTAGTTCAGAAAGATGGGAAAACAAGGAATTTTTTTGTGTTTTTTTATTATTTTTTTTTTTTAGAAACAGAAATGCAGAGCTTAAATTACTTTAAATACACAGAGGAGGCTAGTGCACTTGAGTGTGTAGCCTGCGACTGTGTTACAGGTAACTTAAATGCAAAAACGACATACGGTAACTTTTTTCAAGTGAAACAAGGAAATAAGTACAGTAAGCAATGCAGATATCACTAGGGATCCACAGAAGCAGTGAAAAGCCATGTTTTAGGTGGAATTAGCGTTTCAGGGAAATAACAAGCAAACAAACAACAAGCATACAAACAAAGCTAGATTCAGCAGGCCTAGATCTAGTCTATGCTACAGCAAACAAGGTGTACCAATTTCAGTAAGAAACAGTTCAAATATGCAGGCACTATAGGCCTTTAACCAGAAATTCCCAGCTCAGAAGGGCAGAGTCCAGCCTCACGTCCCACAAGAGTGCAGACCACGAACCTTCTTAATGTAAAATAACTGGCCTGAAGCCCAAGTGCTTAAACCAGAATTAATACACTTTTAGAATAACAGACACTGAGCCCTCAATCAGCAGTTCCCAACTTAGAAGGATGTAAGCTACCTGTCCTGCCAGGTAGGGATAAAGTGCATAGACTAGGACTGCATCATGGTGTTTTCTGATGTTTTACTACTTTTAGTGGTGGTCACAACTAGACAGGTTAGAATGAGAGATTACAGCTGCTGTCTTAAGATATGACAGAACAACAGGGGAAAGGGATAGTGAGAAACTTGGGGTAAGAAATGGCATGGAGAACCGCTCTGTGGTAGGAAGGAACTGTAGAGCTGAAAGTGGATTCAGAAGGTACAGCAACAAACACAGTGACACCTTTAAACAGAGGTTGAAGAGGTGACAGGGAACACAGAAAGATGGAAGCAGATGCAAGGGAGCAGAGAGAGACATCGGGCAAAGGAAGCACAAGGAGGGAAGAGGCATCAACACAACAAAGAGGAAAACATTGAATGCTAAATAATTAATACTGGAAGCTTGTGGAATAACACTCGTAGCAGGAATCAAGATAGCCTTGTAACTGTATACTTTTGCTTTCTTTTGATATGAATTTTACTTTATATAACAATGTGGTGCCTGAAAGAAGGAGTCCAGTTTTCTGCTTCACCTACACATACAAAATAAATAAACTTAATTGTGCACCATTTGTGGTCACCCATTTGATTGTTGTTACTGCATACTGCCTAAAGTATTCCTGCTTACATCAGTTTCTGACCTAGGTCATTTTCATCACTTGGGAAGAATCTAACACATTATACTGTTGGTTGTTGCATTATGAACAGTTTTTTTTTTTTTTAGCAAAGCCTACAGTAGTGTTCTTGACAGTCATGTTATGCTGTGTACATTTGCTTCAGTAAGTCTGTAAATGTTTCAGTTTCTCTGCAATTCTTGTAACCTTTGCCTGTCTACTATTGAGTTACTGCATGAGTGCCCTCTACATATTCCTCTGTAACCACGCTATCTGTATATGTCATGTTCTATACGTCTTCAGTAGTAAATTATTCTGCTGCTTACCTGTTGTAACATTTTTGCTCGTTGAGCTTGGACAATGGATGAAATTGGTCTATTTAGATCATCCATTGCCCTGGCCAACAATAAATAAAATCATGTGATTAGCATGCTGAGCTGTGCCCTAAAGTGAATGCCTAGATGAATACAAAAGGAAATGAATCCCCTCCCATTTCACACTGCTTGCTTCATCAGCATGTGAGTAAGCCTGCAGTGTTCTGCTTTACACTGTAAATAACCTCATTGAATAGGGAGGGCTTTTGTCTGTAGTAATTTCAGTTGCTCAGCTAGCTATTAATGACAACTAACGAGTGCTGGGAAACCTGGGATGCCTTTTTTTAATGTGCTTTGCATAACTTTTCCTACATAGAGATCCTGACAACCAGAGTAGTTAGTGAGTACTAATATGCCATAAAACACTGCACAAAAACATATACTTCATTCATTCTCTTTTGGATATTCAAATTAAACATACTATTTTTTCTCTGTCATACTAAGCTATATAGATATATATATATATATATATATATATATATGTATATATATATATATATATATATATATATATATATATATATATATGTATATATACCTACCAGTGTGGAACAAAACAGTAGTTAATTGGCAAAATCAGCCCAGTTTGACCCTGTTGATTTAGTTTGTGACTATCTGGGTAATCACAAGTATAATTCAGGTTCCTTTTTCATGCCTTTTACAAGGTAATAGGATGACTGTGTAAGATTTCATCCTTTGCCCTCTTTCTTCTTCAGCTCTCTATTACATCCAAAATGTTCACTACAGTATTTGAAAAAAGAAGAAACCACTGCTTTTCATATACACAAAGGAATGCCAGAATTTTATGTTTATGTATGGAAGCATTAGTTCCATAATAGGGTTCATCTTTAATGGCTGACTTTTGAATTTCCAGGAAGAGAAATGACATCTTAATTAGGAATGGTTGTTTAACACGGGGTATTGTAGAGACTCACTGCATATTTTGTGTACATTACTTGGAATGTAAAACATTACATCTGCGGTGGTGGTGCTGCGGTAGCGCTGTCACCTCACAGTAAGACGCTGTCCTGTTCGAGTCCCAGCTAGAGCGTCTTCTGCATCGAGACATGCGTGAATGGGTGTACCTTTGTTGAAGGTTGTGCATTAGGGCTGGCAACTCAGCACGTAAAAATCAACTGCCAATCATTAGCAGACCGGAGTCCGCTGTGGCGACCCTAACCGGGAAAAGCCGAAAGAAACTTGGAATGTAAAACATTATAAAACATAGGTGAAGGTCTACTGCTATTTTGCGGCTGAATGGCAAGGGATGTAATCTCATACATTGGAGTGGTAAAATCAGCTCATTTGGGAAATACACATACATAACAAAGGAAGATTAAGCTAGTGCTCACTGAAATGTTTTGTTTTTTTTTATTGTATTTTATTTATCTATTTTATTTATTTAACATTTGTTTACCGGGAAATTCCGACTTGAAATAAAGCCAATTTTTAGCGAGGCCCAGGGAGAAATGTTCCAGATGCATGTTTTTGAAATGTGGGAGGAAACCAGAGCACCCGGAGGAAACCCACACAAATGCAGGGAGGACATGCAGACTCCACACATAAGACACCCCAGCCGAGAATCAAACTAGAGAACATGTTGCTGTGGGATGACAACGCTACTGCTGCACCACTGCGCCGTCCGCAGTGTCAGTAGGTATTGTATTTATTTATTTATTTGTATTATACTGTGATGGAGCATACATTCTCTCCTACTCTGCCATTTGAGGCACTGCAGCATTGTGCTTGCTTACAATGCTGGCTGATTCAGCTGCATTCAGTAGGCAAGTTGGCATGGTATTTAGTGCTGCTGTCTTCTAGGTCCAGGGTTCAATCCTAGTGGTGGATGTTGTCCACAGTAGGATGGTATCAATCTAGGAAAATACAAATGAAGAAGGAGCTTTTGTTTGGGGGGGGGGGGTAACCACAGTTGGGTTGACTGGTGTAGTATGTAACTGGTTCAGGGTACAAGGCAGTGTGACACATCAAGGCATTTGACCCAGTGACATGACAACCAGGGTGACCCTGCTGGTGAGTGAATAGATTTCTTACACCTTACTTACGTAGAATAATGCATAAATCTCTGGTTCATACTCAAAAAGGGCACATTGATGCTAGTGAAGCTAGTCATGAAATGGCTGAATGCATCATGCAGGGACTTCTGTTTCAAACTCCTACAGTAGGGAGCACAGCAGAGAAGTAACTGAAAGGAAAATGCATAACTTCCTGTTAGGGCAGGCACTGTAGATGTTAGCAGTCTAATGTATATAAGGTGCTGCTTGCATTGGCCACCATTCAGTGATTAAAGCAGAGCATGATATCTTGTCCACTTTTACAGAAGCTTCATCCAATAAAGATGAGACAAGCCTCATATTTCAAAGGCTAGCTTATACGTCATTCTCAAATCTTCCTTCCGAATTAATAATGCTTCTGCAGTCTCTTTACAAAGCTGATGCTGCAAGGCTTTCAGAACTGGCATTATCAGAAAACCTCCTCATTTGTACTAACACAGCAAGAACCACTGGGATATGGTAGCCATTGACAAGGACATGCTTAAATGCCAGAGTCCACTTTGTCTTTCTATCATCAGTGGATTGCCAGCTGTTACACTAGTATTATCTGGAATTGCTTGATGGAGCTGTGCCTTCAAAGATCCTAGGCAGCATACAGAGTAACTGATTGCAGACAACTGACTTAGGACTTCCTGAAGAGAGACAAATCAGCATGACTATTCTGTTAGTGTGGCAGAGCAGCAAACCCTTTAAGTGATAATAGCTCTGTAGCCGCAGCTAGCCGGTGTAGCGGAATAGGAAGCCCTAATGTGGGAAGGTACACAGATGCACTGTACTGTGCTGTCCTCAACATCAGTCTATAATGTGGGAAGGTACACTGATGCACTATACAGTGCTATCCCCAACATCAGTCTGTAACGTGGGAAGGTACACTGGTGCAATATACAGTGCTGTCCCCGACATCAATCTATAATGTGGGAATGGTACACTGATGCACTATACAGTGCTGTCCCCAACATCAGTCTGTAATGTGGGAAGGTACACTGGTGCAATATACAGTGCTGTCCCCAACATCAATCTCTAATGTGGGAATGGTACACTGATGCACTATACAGTGCTGTCCCCAACATCAGTCTGTAATGTGGGAAGGTACACTGGCGCAGTATACAGTGCTGTCCCCAACATCAGTCTGTAATGTGGGAAGGTACCCTGATGCACTGTACAGTGCTGTCGCCAACATCAGTCTAACTGTACTTACCTTCAGCATCCTAGTCTGAAGGCAGCTAATCTTTACCTTTTCTAATCTCGACTTTATTAGCACCCTTACTCTTCCATTATTTGTAGGAATGGCAAAGGGCTCGCTGTGACAGCTCTTCCTAGTAACATTCAGCTTCATTTATTATGCAGTAAGGCTTTTCCATATTTGAATAGAATAGTGAAAGTTCTTTGTTCCACTAGGTTTACCACAGTGCTGCAGTTAGCCATGTGTGTTTGGCCCTCACACTGCCCAATACCTCTCAACCTCTTAGTGCAAGAAATCTGGACAAAGTCTAAAATAATGGGGGGATAAAGGCCTAAAAATAAGGACAGATTTTAAATATTACTCTTAGAGGGTCTATATTAATTCATTGAAGGTTCAGTTCAGTGAAACTTTCATCATTGAATCCTAGCTATCAAACAACGTTCATTTCAGCGAACATTCATATCTGCAAAACAATTTACGTAGGGAAAGGAAGCAGTTGGCCAGCAGCACAAATTTTCCCTTTTCCCCACTGTAGTTTATCTCAGAGTTGGTATATATAGTTAAGAGGGTGTGGGGGGTGCAGCCTGCACAATCATCACTGTGGGGGGGGGTGGCCCCAACTTTTGTGGGTTTTACATACTGTGATGCCTGTTCTAGTCTTGTTTTGGCCAAGTGCTTGGTTTCCCTGTTTAATTTTTTTTTCCTGTGAGACATTCACTGAAGTGCATGTTGGATGGTTAGGGTTCAGTGAAGTAAGGTTCACTGAATTGAACCTTCAGTGAATTAATATGGACCCCACTCTTAGAAACTTACAAAACTTAGAAAGTTGCTCAATTAACAAGATTTGTGTTAGCATGAATTTTCTGAAAGATATTAAGTCTGAAACTCAAATGTATGTCATTATTTAGTGACTTTGATCCATAGTGATTTGCCAGCAAACTACAAATTTTGTGAGGAACAGACCAAAAATATGAGGCAAAAATCTGGACATTCTGCAAAAATCTGTACAGTTGAGAGCCATGTCCCCCATCCTTTCTCCCATCAGTCAGTCACCTTTGAAACACTTTGTTCATCTATATCCATAACACCATTATGTTTTCAAGGTCCTGCTTACACACTGCATAAAGTAATATTTTCCATTTTTTCATACTATTTTTATTCTCCCTTCCGGACAACCTTTTAGCCCTTCCATGACCCGACCATCTTATACTTTCTTTTTCTGGTAAGCATTGGTTGAGGGAGACCAGCAACAAACAGGTTTTTCTGCTTAGCCTAAAACTCCTGTCCTCCTTGGTAGACTGATAGTGACACCCCACAATACTAATGGTCTGATGTATGCACATTCTCATTCATGCAAGAGCATGATTTCAGCTGCAGAATTTGGCAGTCACTGGTGTAGTATACATGTCCGCAGCACTTAATGCTACCTGCTTTGTCTGTGAGACTCTATTTGGAGTCAGTGTAGTAGACTTGCTGCCTTCTATATGCCAGTTTGGAGAGGCAAGCATTGGCTATTAACTCTCTCCTTCCCTAGCTGACCCCCCAACACCCAGGCCTATAATTAGTCTGAGTTCATCTTGGGACCAGTCATGATTTTATCCCTCTGTGCCATGGAGGCCTTTTGTTATGGCCTTCCTTTTTCTCCATCCTTTTCCTCCTCCACATACTACCCATGTTCAAACTTTCGCCTTCTTTCTTTTTAGGTTATGCATTATCTGTTTGCTACAAATAAATTAGTCTGTTCATATTTTGCCCCTTTTCCCTTTTGACCAGTAGTGCGGGCAAGCAGTAATGTGAGTCTTATTATATGACATGTTCCTCTTTCTTGTAAAATGTTGTTAACCTTCTATTAAATCTCACTTAAACATCCTCATCTGGCTGCTCTGCTGTGGTTTGCAGATTTGAATACGAAACTGCAGATGAGGTCTCACTAGTGCTTTCTGTAATGGAGGATGTCAGCTGCATCTGTCACCTCTGTGTCCTTGCTGTGCACCCTAACATTCTGTAGGCCTTTACTGCTACTCTTTTACATTACACAACATGACTCGGCCTGGGACCATAGCACTGAAGTCATCTGCCTCCTGTCTGTACCCCAGAGGTATTTTTATAGCACATACACTGTACTTTAGTTTTCCAGACATAGTGCATAATGTTGCACATTGCTGCATTTAACTCAGATGCCATCTTTCTATCCACATGCACCAAAAGCTGTAGTGAAATCATAGCAGAAGCTTACTTTTCCATTCTTAACTGTCACTGTAGACTGGATGTCTTAAACAGGCAGGTTAATCTTTTCATCTTACCACTGTATAACATCTCAGGGCCATTCTCAACAATAAGCTCTGTGGCTTTTCATTTGACAGTTCCTCCTGAGTGACATTGTCTGCCTCCTGGTAGCTGGCCAGTTCCCTAGCCACCTCATCAGTTTGGGTCTCAATATTTACCCCTTTGCTTCCATACCACCATCTTATGAAGCAGTGAGACAAACACCTTTCCAAAGTGCACATACACTGCATTCATCACACCCCTTTATAGGATCATAGGAAGTTACTAGGCTAATGGCCCTAGGGTCTTTATAAGCCTAGCCAAGTTGCCCTTGTTTCTGCAGTCAGCACCTATTGCCCCTGTCCAGGAGAGACACAGGTGGAACTCCCGGAGTGAATTTACAGTTACCCATCCAGTTATTTAGATTGCGTTTGAAGAAGGCCAGTTATGTACTCTATTTGACATGAAGTGGGAGTCTGTTCCAAAGGTGTGGTAACCTCTGGGTGACAAATCCGTCCTTCCAGCAGGTTCTATTAATGTCACATATCAGGTTAAGGTTTTTAGAGTGAGTAATCCATGTGTCATTTGACTTGCAGATATGCAGTATTTTCAATAAAGCAGGGTCAGAGATTGCCCTATACAAAAAGCAGCAATTGCCTCTGAGTAGTCTGTATGAAACAGAATAAAGTGACACTTATTTCAGCTGATCCACATAGGAAAGATACGGAAGACCTTGAATGTTCCTTGTGAGGAGTCTTTGTGGTCTCACCAATTGCTGCAGGTGCTTGGAAAGGTACATACCCAAAGGTGCATTATTGGCCTGATGAGGGAAGAGTACAGGAGGGTCATAACTTCTTTTTTTCTGGAGGCAATGCCCTTGCTTATGAGATGAGCTATATAGAATGCCCTTCTTACCACTGTGCAGAAATGGTGGTCAAAGATAAGGTTGCTGTCAACATGTGTGCCAAGGTCTCTCACCACTGAATGCATACTTAAGTTGTTGCAGTTGTGGTAGTTAGCAGGAACATCACCCTTACCAAAAGGATGATAATACATTTTTTGCATTGAGTTTAAGGCCGTGACTTTGATACCAATTATATGTTTGCGTAAGACCCTCTTGTAGGATGTTGACATTGTTTGGAGATTTTATAACTGCTCCCAATTTGCAGTTGTTAGCAAACTTTGTCAGCCACAGACCTTTAGTTTTTGCTTTTACTTTAGAGAAATAGATTCCAAACAGTAGAGGTCCTAGAACTGATCCCTGTGGAGCACCACTGGTTACAGGTCTGCTATTGTAGGTGGATTCCCCTATTTTGACTGTATGGGTTCTATTAGTGAGCCATTTGGCAAATCACCTAATGATATAAGAATTTATACCTAGCTGGGTGAGTTTGTCAATGATGGCTGAGTGGGGCATAGTGTCAAAAGCCTTGGCTATGTCTAGATAGGCTGTATGCACAGATTTCCCCTTGCCCAGAGCCTTGGTGACTGTCTCAAAGAAGTCCACCAGGGTTAACAGGCATGATCTTCCTTTGACAAATCCAAACTGAGTAGAGTCAAGTGTTAGGAGATTACCTATATCTTTGTCGATAAGGTCCATGATGATTCGCTCCATGGCCTTGCAGATAAGGCTAGTCAGGCTAATAGGTCTTTAGTTCCTGGGGTCAGCGGAAGCACCACCTTTGTGCAAGAGGACAATGGCGGCCATTTTCCATTCAGCTGGGACAAAGCCGGTGCTTAGACTATAATTGAAAAGAGTACTCAATGGTGTTGCTAATTTGTGTTGGACCCCATGTAGGATGCAGCCAGGGATGTTATCAGATTCCATAGATGCTGTGTTTTTGGCCTTGGAAAGGGCATTTTTGACCTGCTCTTTAGAAATACAAGGTAGGGGACAGGTGGTAGGGATGTCATGGGGTACATGTGGCTGGGACAGGAGAGTGAAGTGTTCACATAACCTGTTGGTTAACAGATTAACTATGTCCACAGGCTCAGTATATGTGGTATCATTAACTACCAGTTTAGCACATATCTGGGCATTTCCTTTTAGGTTACGGATGTAAGTAAAGAATCCCTTATGATTGTCCTTAGCTGAGGAAGCTAATTTGGATTCGGAATTTGCTTTGGAGGACTTCACAAGAAGTCTTATTTGCTTGTTTAAGCTGAGGAGGGGGTGTTTCCAGTTCAGGTCCTCCTTCCTTTTATTCTTCGACAGCAGCCTTGTCAGCCTTAAAGATGATATAGTCATAGAAGTTGGTCATGTTCGACTACCTTTTCTTTGTGGCTACATGTTTTTTTCACTCTGCTACACAGTTTGCATTTATGAAATTCAGCAGAATACACTGAAGAATTTCCATGACCTTTCCTGGGAAAGGGGTAAAGCTCTAACCCATCTGTAATCACCTGGCTCCCTGTTGGATGCTTCTTTTTGTAGAGTGGCCACTTTTGGTATCCTCAGATCCTCTGGCAGGTTACACTCCTCAAGGAGAAAGACTACACAGTTTTGCCAAAGACCCATTTACAGTACCTAATGTCAGCCACTCAGTACAAGTAGCACATTGATTTAGAACTTAGTGCTGCTGCAATTTATTATAATTTAAACTTTAGCCAGTGTATGCATCTGCAAACGTCAGAAAAGCATATTATATAGTCTAATTCTAAAGGGCATGTCTAATCACTCGAGAGAGATTACTGTAGCAGTACATTTCTTTATTTTGTCTATTATTGACTACAACACTTCATTATGTAATCTTGGAAGAAACTACCTGAAACAACCTGAAAAAGTACATTGAATTCTTACTAGACATGGATCACAGGGTTAAAAAATCTAAATTTTTAGAAGATTTGAGGAGCAGTCTTTCAATGGGCAATAATTAGACATAAATTTGTTCTAACGTCATGTGTATAGGTTGCATTAAACTGTACTGTGATTTATGAAAGCCATGGTCAAACGTTTTCCTGTTTTTCATATTCTGTCTGCACTTGATTGAAATCAGTCTGGTATGGTTAGAGCTCCACTCCAGTAAACAAATATATATGCAAATAAAATAAATACATTGTTATTATATGCTGTCTTATATAGGCTGGTTACAGATGACATCTGTCTGGACTGTAAGGAAATGTCTTATCCAGATACGTTTGAAAGTCTGTGCCTGGAATAGACAACTGGAAGCATTAGCATGAGACTGAGAAATCTGATACTAACAATAAATATCAATAATAGGAAAAAAATGTGACAAGTACAGTATACAATGTCCTCCAAAATGACAATATAAACTTCCTGCTAGTCTGAGAGAAGCAGAAAATATCAGCATGGGTTGTAGCAGTCAAGTTTCTGCAAAAGCAGTAGATTATAAGCTTAGCAATCAAACCTGCAATCCACATTTTTTGGCTGTATCTATTAGCATCATGGGTTGGCATCTCTATGGTATTTCAGAAAGGAGAACCAAGTGGAAGACTGTAGGTACCCTTATATCCTGATATCCTTGGTATACCATTTAGTTACTTGTGTTCTAACAAGAATCAGTGTTTGATATCCTAGGTACAACATTAAATAATTGTGTTCTAACAAGAAGCAGTGTGTGATATCCTAGGTACCTCATTAGTTACTTGTGTTCTAACAGGAAGCAGTGTGATATCCAAGGAGCAACGTTAAATACTTGCATTCTAACAAGAAGCAGTGTTTGATATCCAAGGTGCAACATTAAATACTTGTGTTCTAACAAGAATCAATGTGTAATATCCTAGGTACCTCATTAGTTACTTGTGTTCTAACATAAAGCACTGTATGATATCCAAGATGCACCATTAGTTACTTGTAACAAGAAGCAGTGTGTGATATCCTAGTTGCATCATTAGTTATTTGTGTTCTAACAAGGAGCAGCGTGTGATATCCTAGGTACACCATTAGTTACTTGTGTTCTAACAAGAAGCAGTGTGTGATATCCTAGGTACATCATTAGTTATTTGTGTTTTAACAAGAAGCAATGTGTGATATCCTAGGTACATCATTAGTTACTTGTGTTCTAACAGGAAGCAGTGTGTGATATCCAAGGTACAACATTAAATACTTGTGTGCTAACAAGAAGCAGTGTGTGATATCCTAGGTACACCATTAGTTACTTGTGTTCTAACAAGAAGTAACGTGTGATATCCTAGGTACCTCATTAGTTACTTGTGTTCTAACAAGAAGCAGCGTGTGATATCCTAGGTACATCATTAGTTATTTGTGTTCTAACAAGGAGCAGCGTGTGATATCCTAGGTACACCATTAGTTACTTGTGTTCTAACAAGAAGCAGTGTGTGATATCCTAAGTACATCATTAGTTATTTGTGTTCTAACAAGGAGCAGTGTGTGATATCCTAAGTACATCATTAGTTATTATAGCAATAACCCACGTCTGGGTGTGGGTAATGCTGGATTTACCCACGGTTGGTGTGGTTTTTGTTATGAGGGTGAAGCCCAAGTGGCCAAACAAAGCCAACCATGGGTAAATCCAGCATTACCCACACCCAGAAGTGGGTTATTATATATAATGACATTATTTAAGAAAAAAAATAATTACTTTTCTTAAATAATGGCATTGTATAATGCCTCCTTGCTGCCCTTCCACTGCTGTCTGGTATTCTGCTGCAGTTCTGATGTACTGCGCATGCGTATGCCCACGCAGTACATCAGAGCTGTGGGCAAAAGCAACGGAGAAAGCAAGATCTCCGTTGCTTTTTACAAACTGTTTTGCTATGTTAAATGGGTTTAACATAGCTAGACAGCCTTAAAAAAAGAAACAAAAATCTCTGTTGCTTTTTTTAAAGCTGTCTCGCCATGTTAAACCCATTTAACATAGCGAGACAGTTTTGAAAAAAGCAACGGAGAAAGCAAGATCTCCGTTGCTTTTTACAAACTGTCTCGCTATGTTAAAGGAGTTTAACATAGCGAGACAGTGTAAAGCAACGGAGATCTTGCGTTCTCTATTGCTGTAAAAAAAAAAAAAAGAGGGATATAGTAATGGAAAAAGTCTGGGCAACCGGACCTTTTTCCATTACTTTAACTCAGATTTACAACGTGCACGCTGCCAATCAGCGTGCACGTTTCTGAATATTAATGAGGGGTCATTGTATAATTGTGTTTTAACAAGAAGCAGTGTGTGATATCCTAGGTACCTCATTAGTTACTTGTGTTCTAACTAGAAGCAGTGTGTGATATTCTAGGTACATCATTAGTTACTTGTGTTCTAACAAGAAGCAGTGTGTGATATCCTAGGTACATCATTAGTTACTTGTGTTCTAACAAGAAGCAGTGTGTGATATCCTAGGTACATCATTAGTTACTTGTGTTCTAACAGGAAGCAGTGTGTGATATCCAAGGTGCAACATTAAATACTTGTGTGCTAACAAGAAGCAGTGTGTGATATCCAATGTACAACATTAAATACTTGTGTGCTAACAAAAAGCAGTGTGTGTTATCCTAGGTTCACCATTAGTTACTTGTGTTCTAACAAGAAGCAATGTGTGATATCCTAGGTACATCATTAATTATTTGTGTTCTAACAAGGAGCAGTGTGTGATATCCTAGGTACATCATTAGTTATTTGTGTTTTAACAAGAAGCAGTGTGTGATATCCTAGATACATCATTAGTTACTTGTGTTCTAACAGGAAGCAGTGTGTGATATCCAAGGAGCAACATTAAATACTTGTGTTCTAACAAGAATCAATGTGTAATATCCTAGGTACCTCATTAGTTACTTGTGTTCTAACAAGAAGCAGTGTCTGATACCCTAGGTACATCATTAGTTACTTGTGTTCCAACAGGAAGCAGTGTGTGATATTCAAGGTACAACATTAAATACTTGTGTTCTAACAAGAAGTAGTGTATGATATCCTAGGTACACCATTAGTTATGTGTGTTCTAACAAGAAGCAGTGTGTGATATCCTAGGTACATCATTAGTTATTTGTGTTCTAACAAGAAGCAGTGTATGATATCCTAGGTATGCCATCAGTCACTTGCATTCTGACTAAGAGCAGTGTTTTATATCCTAGGTACACCATCAGGCCTTCCATGTTACTAACAACATCACCATCTCAGCAGCCAAGTTGCTTTCTGTTTGAAGCCATTCTCTGACACAATTTGTATATCATATTAAATCAGGACTGTATCAGTTTCCATGCCAAAAAGTCCTATACATGGAAATGCTAGTTCCTCACAGTGGCATTTGCTCCATTTCACTATTTGGCCTTCTGTTTCTGCTAATCATAGGCAGAATTAGGTAGTAGTCTAGGTGTGCCTGCTGTGGCTGTTCAGTGAGTTTTGGGGCCACCATATTGCCGAGTGCAGCTGCAATCCACTCTTCCCTTTAGGATACTCACTCAAAGGTTAACAAGAATGCTTCTACATCATCACTAGTTGTCATTTTCAATAGACAGTGGCTCACTTGTGTTATACTTTGACCAATGGGAGCAGACTGGGAAATACCTGCTCCATGCTGAACCACCAGATAAACGTCCTCCATTAAAAATGGGAAAAATTAACACTATCACTTAATGACTACACACTAAAATGGTTTCAGTCATATATGTGCAACAGACAGTAAGCTGTACTATGGCAGGATAAACTTTAATCACATTTACCTGTCACTCTAGGTGTTCCCCAGGGCTCTATCCTTGGTCCCCTTCTTTTTTCAATCTTTATAAATGACTTGCCCACCATCACTTCCCAGGCTACATGCATACAATATGCAGATGACTCTACCATAATTTGTTTAGTCACCTCCCCGATAGAGCTCATGACAACCACCCAAAATATGTTTAATATAGTAGAAAATTGGTTCTCAGGTCATCAACTAATTTTAAATCCTAACAAAACCAAGTTGCTCATATTCTCACCCACCTGTAAGACCCCTACCCCTCTCTTCTCTGTTAAATCTTCCAATGGCACAATGATATCACCAGATGCCCATACTAAGCTTTTAGGGGTCACTATTGATAACTCCCTTAAATTTGACACCCATATCAATCAAACTATTAAAACTGTCAACAAAAAACTTGGGTCCCTCTATAAGGTCAGATGTTTCTTTACCCCACACGCTAGATCTACTATTGCTCGCACACACCTACTGTTGACCCTTCTCTATGCCTCCCCCTACTCACTAACTTAAGCAAATCCACTCTAAGCAAACTTGCCTTCTGCTATAATCACATAGCTAGATTTGCCACAGGTATGGCCTATAGGTCCCATGACTGCCTTAACTTGAAGCACCTGGGGTGGCTAGAATGGACTAGCCTATTTCACTATAACCAGCTCATAATAGCCCATAAAATTCTTCACCACTCTGATAAAACGACGGCTCTCAAAAGCATCATCAACCCCTACAGTAACTTGCTATCACTTCGATCCTCCAATAAACTTAGTCCAAACATCCAAATCCAGTAATGCTGCTGGAGAATCACTATTCTCTAACTTTGTTGGAAAAATCTGGAACTCTCTACCTTCTGTTCACTCTCTAGAAACATCTGTCTCACAATTCAAAAAAAATCTTAAACTATATCTCAAATCACATTGGCAATGTTCCTATTCCAAACCAGATTAGTCCTGTCTCCACTCTCTGAAATGTTTATATCTATCTAATGTATGAATGTTAAATCTATGCAGAATGCATAAGAAACAGACCAATTTCTGCTGTCTTAGCCATTGCTTCCCTGTTTTTATGTATGTATATTGCATAGTAACAAACCTATTTTTTTACTAAACCTTTGTATTGTCACTGTCTAATTATCTGATAATGTCTTTTAGCTGCTTGCATAAGAAACAGACCTACTTCTGCTGTCTTAACTATTGCTTTCCTATTTAAATGTATGTACATTACATTGTAACATACCTATTGTCACTGAACCTTTGTATTGTAACTGTCTAAATTTCTTATAATGTGTTTAACTGCTCGTTAGTAACCTGGAACTTTTAACCCCGGGCCTCCGCTGAAAATGGACATGTATCCAGTCGGACTCTCCCAGTTAACAAATGTAAAATAAATAAAAACCCCTGGAGTCTTGTTACCCACTGAGTCAAGTATTTAGATTGCTTTTGTATTGCCTTTATTATGTACAGAGTAAAAGCTTTTTTTTTTTTTTTTTTACAAGTTATGTGCCAAGGTCTTAAAGACTTTTTCCATGCAATACTTTAAGTTGTGCCCACAGCCATGACCATGTATATTATAATGCCTAAATTCTCCACCAACAAAGTTATCACCTTTTGGGGGTACTAGCTCAGGGCATACTACCAGTACTCTAAGAAACAACACAGCACATAGGCCAAGTTTTTGATACCTCATAAAGTATTTTTATTATTTGCCCAACTTCTTTAAATTTTAATGCAGAAGTTAGTTCCAAAGACGTGTCTGGAGCATTTCTCCCCAGGCCTCCACTGAAAATGTTGGACTTTCCTGGTAAACAAATGTCAAATAAATAATAATGTTTTTGTTTGTTGTTGTTTGTCTTTCAGCTTTTCCCGGTTAGGGGTCGCCACAGCAGAATTCCACAGCGGAAAAGCCGAAAGACACAACATTTAGGAATCATACATTAAATTATTCATGCAGTTATAAGGTGCAGTTGATATTTGGGAATGCACATGCACTGTTTGGAGCAAAAGTGAAATTTTGTGTATTTCAAAAAATATTTGGATAGTGTAAGGATGTGTGATCCTGCTGAGGCCACTAACTGGTGGGCTGTATGGTTGTGAGAATGCTTTCAGTGTCACTGTGGAAAGTTAGTCGACATATAAGGAGGAGGAGGAGGAATTGTAGTGTGAATACAGCAATGATGAGACACAAAGAAGTTGTCAACCTTATTACAGCTGAACTAGAACATGCACTTTGTTGCAGTTTGGTGTTACCTGTAAAGTCTAGGTCCAAGTTCTGTCATAAAACTGTGCTTCTCTTAAGAAAAATCATTTCATTCCAAAGCCAAATATATTAGTTGAATGCATACCTCTGAGCTATACAGATTTTTGCTTCTTATCTTTGGTCAGTTTTTCATAAAATTGTGGTTTTCTGGCAAATTACTGGCAAGTCATTAAAGACTGAAGTTAAAAACATAATGACAGATAATAAGAGTTTCAGACTTCATACCCTTTAGAAAATTTGTGGTAATGCAAAGCCTGTCATTCTATCAACTTTCTAAGTTTGTAAGAGCAATACCTAAGAGGTTGAGAGGTATGGTTAAATGTATTAGGCTGCACAAGGGAGATCAGAAGAAAAAATGTGAAACGATGACAGAATGTGCAGCAGAGCTATGTAGGTTAAGTCATCTCTAGCAGTTTCAGGAAGGGCTAACTGATACTTGGAGAGAGGCTGGACAATAGTAAACATAATAACAGGCATCTCTTATGGTCATGTGCTGAAAACACAGAAGCTTAACACACAGTTTTTCAGAAGTGCTGCTTGTGTTTTGCTGCTCATATTTAATTACAGCAAAACTGCATTTCCTCTCATTATAATGAGTTCTGGGTGGTCCAAAACTGGTGCACCTTCCAAAGTATGTGAGAGGGGTAATATTTCATTGTTTGTCATTGATCGCTCTTTGTCCAAGGTGGAGCGATGTCAGATTGAGAGTAATAAAGTGAGGTGGTCTGGGAATTGTAGAGAGGGATTCCACCAGTAAAAAAAATGCTTTTTACTTTTTCACATATATGTATAATGTTAATGTGTGCATGTGAGCTGCTGCTTATAGGTTGATATGATAAAACTGATGCGGTCACTAGTGTGGTCTGTTGAACAGATGTAGTGGATCCTAATATATTTGACAATGGAATTATAGATAATCGCAGTGACACCCCTGCATATGATCATAGGAGGTTACTAGGCTGTTGCCCCTAAGGCCTCTACAGCCTAGCCATGTTATACACTTGTTCCCTTATGGATCAAGATATATAGTCTTTATTTGTACATGAATCTAAGATCAGCACCGGCTGCCCAAATCTAAGAGGGACACAGGTGAAACCCCCAGTGGAAATTTATGGTTTCCCAGCCAATTATCCAGGTTAGGTTACACTTAAATAGGGTCATTGAAGAGCTCTGTTTTACATGAATTGGGAGTTTGTTCCAGAGGAGTGGCAACCTCTGGGAGACCTATCTGTCTCTCCAGCATGTCCTGTTAATATTGCAGGCTAGGTTAAGATCCCTAGTGGAAATGAATCTTGTCCCATAGGATTTGTGGATGTGTAGCTGCTTCATCAGGCCAGGATCTGAGACTGCTCTATAGGCCAGGCACCAGTCAACTCTAAGCAGTCTCTATGATACTGAGTAAAGTAGTAGGGCCTTCAGTCTGGCCATGTAGGCCATGTGTTGTAGGCCCTGAATTTTCTTGATGAGAAACCTCTGAGGTCTCTCCAGTTGCTGCAGATATCTGGTGAGGTACATACAGAAGGGAGCATTGTACTCTATTATTGGTCTGATAAGAGCCAAGTACAGGGGAGTTATAGCCTCCTTAGCTTTGGATGCTATGCCCTTGCTTATGAGGTGTGCAAGCATATAAGACCTTCCTCACGACTGTGGACACCTGATGATCAAAATTAAGGCTGCTATCAACTTGCGTTCCTAAATTTCTCACCACTGCGTTTGAACTTAGGGGGCTATTATTATTTCTGTAATTAGCAGGGGTTTCTTCTTTACTGAATGGGATGATAAACCAAATGCAAAAAAAATGCATTAAGTGCATGGCTTTGACACCAGTCATTTGTCTGTGTAAGCCCATTTTGTAGTATGTTGACATCTTTGGGGGATTTGATGATTGCACCCAGTTTGCAGTCATCAGTAAACTTGGTAAGCCATAGGCCATCTGTTTTCACCTGGACTTCAGAAAAATAGATACAAAACAGTGGAGGGCCTATCACAGATCCCTCTGGAACACCACTGGTAACAGGTCTGCTAGTAGAGTTGGCATCCCATATTTTGACTGTATGTGTTCTGTTTGTGAGCCAGTTGGCAACCCATCTAGTGATGTAAGGGTTAATCCCCAGCTGGGTGATTTTTTTTCAATGATGCCCGAATGAGAGAGTGTGTCAAAGGCCTTGGCTAGGTCAAGATAGGCAGTGTGAACTGTTTTGCCTTCATTCAGGGCCTTGTTGACATTCTAGAAAAAGTCCATCAGGTTTAGCAGGCAAGATCTGGACTTAAAGAACCCAAACTGGGTCAGGTCAAGAACTTGAAGGTCACCTATATCCTTGTTGATAACATCTATGATGATTTTCTCCATGGCCTTGCAGATAAGGTTGGTAAGACTTATGGGTCTATTGTTCCCGGGGTCGGTTGAGAGACCCCCCCTTTGTGCAAGGGGATTGCGGTTGTTGTTTTCCACTCAGCTGGGACAAAGCCAGTGCTTAGATTGAGATTGAAGAGCATAGTCAGTGGTTCTGCTAACTTCTGTTTTAGACCATTTGATAGGCAGCCTGGGATGTTGTCCAGTCCAATAGGGGCTGCATTTTTGGGCTTGAAGAATGTGGCTATGACCTGCTGTGTGCAGATACTAGACAGAGGCCTGGTGACAGGTATTTTATGGGGTATGATTGGTGGGGCAGGGTGGTGAAGTTTTCACCAGACCTGTCCACTAGCAGGTTAATGATGTCCTCAGGTTCAGTATAAGTGGTAACATCCACAACTAGTTCGGCACAAAGCTGGGCCTTGCCTTTTAGATTTTGGACGTAGCTAAAGAATGCTTTGTGATTTACCTTAGCTAGAGATGCTAATTTAGTTTTGTAATTAGCTTTAGAGGACTTTACAAGATGTCTAATCTTCTTGTTTATGTTTTGTTATGTATATTGTTGCTATGTGATACCATAGAAATGCAGCAAGATCTGGCTCCGTGTACTTTTAACAATGTATTTATTACCTGAGCTTATTGAAAGATCTCTGTTTTTGCTAGGGCAGACTCTCTCTCTTGCTATCTCATACACACACACACACACACACACACACACACACACACACACACACTTAAAATGATTGCAGATTTAAAGAAAATATTATCTAAACTGTCATAAGAAAAGATGCAGCGATGTTGGTAAAATGTGGAAAGGGCAGGTGAGTGAGTGCAAAAGATGTTATACTGTAGAATACAGCCCAGACAGGGTAAACAACCTTTGAATTTACTTTTGATGTGGAATGTGAAGTACAGTGTATTCTGTATTTGGGAATATATATTATAGTAACAAACTAATCCAGAGATGTGTTATTCCATTGGCAGCTGGAGGTCAGATGGTCATAAAATAACCAATCAGGTGTAGCCATTATTTTACGCTGGACTCTGAGAAACTGCTTTAACATTCTCAGTTATGGAACAAAAAATGATTTAACACACTGATGCCAGTGTAATGATCTGAATGAAGTGGTTGTGGTTTTACTTAAAGGTAAAATGTAACACCTTTATATATGCTGTATATGTGCTGGTAAAGAAGGAGTAGGATTATTTTGTAAGGAACAGGGATTTTGAGATGAGCATGAGCTTTATTTATAGCTTGTGCAAAACAGATGACTGCTGAAAAGGTTCCAGTGAAGGACATTTGCAGCTGTCTAAGGGTATCATTTAGCATGTGGCTACTTCCCACTTTAATGAAAGAAAGCACAGATATAAACTTAACATAAATGAATTCACAGTGTGATAAATATTCTTAGTATTCTGTATTGTGGCATTTCATCACTACACTGCTGCTGACTACTGTTTATGCACAGTTCTTTAGCTTGATGCAAGAGGCAGTGCTTTTGGAAGACCTGGCAGTCAGATTTTTATGCTGTGTTACACTGGATGTTTAGACATATAAACTGCTTTGTTTTTCTTTTGTGTTTTATTTATAACTATGAACTTTGCAACTTGGTAGCCTTAATGTCCATCTTTCATTCCTGAGTATTGGCTTGGATTTGGAGTTATTATAGATTGCCTTTTGTGGTTTGTGATCTGTAATTAACTTGAATTCTGTTCCACATGTGCACAGATGGAAATGTTCACACCCTAGACTATGACCAAAGCTGGGTCTGCTGCTGTGTGCATCTTTATCCGTTTCTGTTTTCCTGGTGTAGACTGTAGTCGTGTATCCCTTTCCATATCTCTGAGTTCTGCTGCTGTAGTCATTACTGTAGCTCCGTGTTGTAGTCCTGTATCCCTTTTCTTATCTCTGAGTTGTGGTCCTATACTTATTAATTTATCTCTGAGTTGTAGTCCTGTATCCCTTTCTGTATCTCTGAGTTGTGGTCCTGTAATCATTACTGTATCCCCGAGTTTATAGTCCTGTACTCCTTTCGCAGTCTTTATTATATAACTTTCTTGATATTGCTTTCAATTCCTGCCTTACTTTCATTTCAATTCACTCTTTCTGCACTACCTTGCCTTCCCCCCACATATGAATATTGTATACTTCCTTCTCCCCAGTCCCCACATTATTTTATCATTCTGGGTTCATGTAGTGGGCCTGCTCTCCTAATGTATTTGTGGAGCCCTGCATCATGTATGCAAAAGGCTTATGCGCTTGTCCCTCACTGACACCATTAAACTCTTTTTCTTCAATGCCTCAGCCCACGTTTCCTCATTTTTCTATATCATATTTTCCTTTATCTATCTCTCCTTCAGTTTGCTAAAATCAATTACTTCTTCAGCCTGTCCAAAATCTTTATCATAGAATACCAGCATTTTTCTTTTGTTTTCTTTAGGATTTCACTGATTGTGTTTAGGCTCACCATCCATTCGTTTGGTCACCCAAGGCCCCCACTCCCGTAACATCATTCGCTGTCACCTTCCACTTTTCTTGCATCTCAGTTAAACAAATGAAAGCACTGCTACTAAAGCTAACTTCCTTGGGATCAAAGTTCAGTAAGCTCCACCCAACATTCCTCAAACTAACAGCAGAGAAAATAGCAGTCCGCCTCACTAATATCACAATCGGCACAGTTCCTGGTGTTTTTAAACACTCCATAATAGGTTCATAGGTAAGTACTAGGCTAACGGCCTTTATATATAAGTACTTAATGCTAGTACCACTGCAGAAGTCCCTTGAGGGACATTTTAAGCCTATCCAGTTTCCCTTTCTGTGCTTGAATTAGCCTATTCCACTTTGTTAGAATTTAGCCTTACCCATCCCATGATCAATAATTATATATTACCCCTAATGAGAATAACTGGGATCATACCACAGATATTTTGAGGGGATACATGCATGGGATAAAGCATTTAAGAGCTGCCTGTATCCATTAGTAGTACAGAAGGCAATCCTGGGGTAAATTTTCTGTTTCTCATCCATGGATCCAAGTTGTGCTTGAATATGGATAGGGATGAACTTTGATTTACATGGATGGGGAGTTTGTTCCAGAGCAGCAATATCCTCTGTGAGATATGTCTGTCCCTATATCCTCTGTGAGATATGCCTGTCCCTTTAAACATTCTGTTGATGTTGCAGAAGAGGTTTATATCCCTAGACTGAGTATTTATAATGCAATTTGACTTGCTAATGTGGAGTAAATAAATCAGTATTGGGCCGGAGGATGTCTTGTATGCCGGACACAGGACACTTCTTAGTCTGTAGGATACCAAGTGTAGTGCAGAGATTTGAGTTGGTCCATACAAGACATGTTGTTTAAGACTTGTATGCATTTAGTAAGGTGCCTCTGCAAGCATTCCAGTTGTTGCATGTGTCTAGACAGATGCATGCCAAAGGGGGCATTCTATTCAATGACTGACCTAATGAGGGCTGAGTAAAAGGGGATAATGACATCCCTAGATCTAGATAAAATCCCTTTGTTTACAAGCTGTTCAATATAGAAAGACTTTCTTACAACAATGGACACATGCTAGTAAAAAGTTAGGTCACTGTCCACATAAGTTCCCAAATTCCAAGTAACTGGGTCAGCTCTCAGGAATGTATTGTTAATGTGGTAGTTCCCTAGGACAGATGATTTCCCAAAGGAAATAATAATGCTTTTTTTTGGCATTTAGTTTCAGTCCATGATTTTGGCACCAGTTACTTATTTGGGACAAACCTTTTTGCAGTGTCATTTTGGGGGTTCAATGACTATTCCTAGCTTGTAGTTATGTGAAAACTTAGTGAGCCAGAACCCTTTGGTATTTGCTTTTATTTTATAAAAGTAGATGCCAAACAGGAGAGGTCCAAGCACAGAATCCTGGGGGACTCCACTGTTGACTGCTGTCTTTGTTGAGGTAATTTCCCCAATTTTGATTTCCTGTGTCTACTCTGTGACCCAATTGGCAATCAAGTGGGTGACATACGGGTTTAATCACAGTTCATTTAGCTTTTGTACTATGCCTAAGTAGGGAATTATTATGTTATTTAAGATGCATTCATAGATATTGTCAGGACCCTCTCGATGCAGTATTTTTAGATAGCAATCTCAGGAGTTGGTCTTTGTGATAGCTGATCTTGGTCTTATATGAAAATCCTAAGTCCAAAATCACTTGCCACCACTAATCCTAAGGATTACCAAATGATATCAATCCAATGTCACTATTCAAAAATCTTTGAAAAATGAGTATACAAATAACTATTTAAACACATAAATAGCTATGGCTTTATCTGGAATGAACAGCATGTTTTTCACAATTCGCTTAGCAATCTGACAGCTCTTTCTACTCCCACACTGATTCCATGTACAAGAGCTTAAATGATGGACTCATTACTGCTGGTCTCTTTGTAGATATGTGTACCACAACAGTCCCCAACAAACTCATATGTATGGTCCTTCAACTTATGGATGCACAAAGTCAGAGAAACACAAAAACAACAGACATTTCAGCAGATGCTGAGACATCTGTTGGTTTGTGTTTCTTTGACATTTTTGTCAGTAGTTATTTATTTGGGACAAACCTTCCTGCAGGATGGCATTGATATTTTTAGATTCAATAACTGCTCCTAGCTTGCAGTTATCTGCAAACTTGGTCAGCCAGAGCCCTTTGGTATTTGCTTTTACATCAGGAAAGTAGATTCCAAACAGAAGAAGGCCCAAGCACAAAGCCCTGGGGGACTCCACTGGTGAATGGTGTCTTTGTGGAGATAACTTCCCTTTTTTGATTTCCTGCATCCTCTCTGTGAGCCAGTTGGCAATCCAGCAGGTTAGATAGAAGTTTATTCCCAGTTTAATAGCTTTTCTACTGCCTGAGTGGGGAAATGTATCAAAAGCTTTGGCTTGTTCAAGATATGAGGTGTGTACCATTTTGATTTCATCTATTACTTTGGTGACCTTTTCAAAAAATCCACCAGGTTAAGTAAGCATGGCCTGTTCTTGTTTAATCAAAACTGAGACACATCTAGTGTTCGGAGGGTCTCTGTGTCCTCATTGATTAGTTCCATAATGTCTTTCCATGACTTTGTATATGAGGCTGGCCAGTCTTATGGGTCTGTGGATGGTCCTGCCTTATGTAGAAGAATCAATGTAGATGTCTTCCCTTCACTTGGTATAAAACCTGTGTGAAAGTTAAGATTTAACAGTGTTGTTAGGAGCATGGCTAAATTGTGCTTTATGTTATTTAAGATGCATCCATGGATATTGTCAGGCCTCATCGATGCAGTATTTTTAGCATTTCAGTTGCAATTTTAGGAGTTATTTTTCAAAGATAAAATTCAGTATCAAGTCTGCATTTAAGTTTAGGCCATTTGGTATTAATCCTCCATATAATACAAATTTGTCTGTTTTTTGAAAAGCTTGTGGTAGGAGATTTACATTTTAACTTTGTTTACATAAATAGGACATAATTTATCATATAGGGAATTACAGGCAGCTAAAAATTTAAGTGCTAATGCAGACACTGTAATTGACAAATATGACAAGGAGGGCAGTGGCTATATAGGATGTTGACATGTACAGAAAGCAGAGTCACAGTTATCTGATGGTAGGTTTATCAAACAATGGTTTTGGACCCTACTTTAAAAAAACAAAGGTGAAATTGATTATTATTAAATCTAGCAGTGGAGGAAGGGATTGTTGATCCCTTCAAAAAGGTGGCTTTGGAATTAACTGTTAAAGATACAAAAAAGCAATATTTTTATAAATTGCCAAAATACACAAAGATCCTTGTTATCTACTGGATAGGCTTATAAGTTTCAGAGCATGGTTCATTTACAGAACCTTTGTCAGAATATTTAACACATTATTTAGAACCCTTTTGAGTGCTTTTAGATCTAGGATACGGAATATGAACCAGTTCCTTCACATTCTGCAGGATGCTCAGCTAGAAATAAATTGGTTGTTATGTACACTAGATGTGAAATCCCTGTATACAAGTATTCTGCATTGGGCTTAATATAGTTCTACTTTTAATACAATTTTATTGTGTCATACAGAGCATGTATTAACTAAAAATGTATCCTATATCAGTCAAGAATGTTTTCTTCAAATGAAAAGTATAGAGACGGGTGCTTCTTTTGCACTAGTA
Organism: Protopterus annectens; assembly: GCF_019279795.1. Taxonomy (NCBI): domain Eukaryota; kingdom Metazoa; phylum Chordata; order Ceratodontiformes; family Protopteridae; genus Protopterus; species Protopterus annectens. Next base: position 91,501,461 of record NC_056739.1, on the reverse strand, counting down.
TATGCATTATGCAGATTTGTTTATGGAATATTTGGAAGACCAATTAATTTATGATGCTAGTCATAATATTTTTCGTATGACACTGATATTTGGTGTAGATATTTGGATGATTGTTGGTAGCTTTGTATGTCAGACCTGCCAGATTTACGAGTTTGTTCAATATCTCAGTGACAATAAATGGGGATTTGAGTTTAGTTTAAATTTTGATAAATGACAAATTTATTTTTTGGATGTCTTTGTTATTAAGCAGAGCGACTGCAGTATGTGAACCATAATATATAGAAAGGAACATCATAAAAATTCTTTGAGTCCATGATTGCTCATCCTTGGTATATTACAAAAATATACCTTTGTCACAATTTTATAGAGTAAAAAGAATCTCTTCATAGTCTTATGATTATAAAGATAGTTCTAATGAGTTAACTGTCAAAGATTTTTAGCATGTGGTAATGGCTAGCATGATATCCTTAAGGCCAAAAATTTGGTGGATAAGAAAGACAGGTCTGAAGTTTGGATGTTTTTTTCTTTTTTACAACTACCTATGGGACCAGTACAAGTCTTCATAAAAAATATTGGTATATTCTGCAATCAAATGACAATATTTTGGATATTTTACTAACTCAATGTAGATTTATGTTTAGAAGGGGCCAAACCATTGTGGAAAAACTTCATTTTTACAAAAAAATGATTTGACAGTGTTAAATCTGAAAATCAAAAAACTGTATGAAGTACCAATTGAATAGGTCGTTTTCTTGTGGCCATTGTACAGCATGCAAAGTTATTTAAAACACAAAATGTTTTACATCTGCTGATACTGTAAACGTTTTTGATATTAGAAATATGTTTACCTGTGATACTGAATGGATGATTTATTTAGTTATGTGTTCTGCTTTTAATGTGAGAAAAATTTAATCAGCTTAAGATTTGGATTTATAAACATCTCATTGATGTAGAAAAGAGTGTAATGCCTCATGCAAACATACATTAAAACATCCAAAAGCATCTTTTACCGTTTTAGGTATTGATAAAATGACATTTGCATCTTCTAATAATTTGGTTGGTCCGATTTTCTTTTTAAACATGAAAAAAAATAATACATCATTTGTTATTTCATGAACACTTTTTTGTTATGAATTGCAATTCATGTGATTTTTTTTTATTATTTTATCTATTAAATATTTGTATCTATAAAAAAACATGATGGCAGGTTGCTGATAGCATATTTGTATTAGTGCATATTTATGACAGTTGGTGTGTCCTTTGTTCTATACCGAGGAAGTCGTTTAGCTAAAACCTGTCTATGTCAGACCACTTTTTCTAATAAACTTGGTTCTATCGAACCTTGCCTAATTATTGGATGCTAAGATGTCTGTTGGCTTTCTATCTGTTGACATGACCAGAGCTTTTCAAATGTTAATCATAAGATCCAGTTTAATAAACTATAAAGACTAAATATCAGGGATAAATTAATAACATAGTTCCCAACATACCTGACAGAACTTTGCAAAGTTAGTACAGTAATTCATTCTCTGAAGGAGTGGATCAACTATTATTGAGGATAGGAAGAAGGAATTAGACAGGAAATTAATGAAAGGGTGGCATCAAGCTTTGCCACCAATAGGAAGTAGAAGAGAGGATCTTGCAGAAGGGATACAAAGGGTGAGACAGAAGGAAAAAATTAAAATACTGGGAGAAAATGATTATAGACAGGAAACTGTCTCTTGGAAAGATGGGCATCACCGGAAAGATAAAGAAAACTGTATATGACTTTAAGATAAGATGAGGAAAACAAAATATCCCAAAGAAAAAGAGGACTTGCCAGAGCTGATAAAATGGGTTACAGAGATAAGGAACTGAAAAGAAAGACAGAAACAGTCTCTCGTCTTCAAAAAATATTGCAGGGAGAAAGAAAAGTGGAGGGAGGGAAGCTGAATAAAAACTGGGAAACCGTTTTAAATTGTGACATATTGGAGAAGCAGTACGAATGCATGTTTGTCTCTGGGGAAAGAACTGAGATCAAGAATATTTAGAATTTGTGACTAAAAGTACTTGCACAAAATATTTTATACCCCCAATACAACATTAATGATATTTCTAGAAGTTAGTCGATAATGTTGAAGGTGTGAAGCAGGAGAGCTGGAAGATTGACCTCACATCTTTCGAAGATGTAATGAATTAACAAACTTTAAAAAGGACCTGGATTGTATGATAATAAAAGCGACAGGGAAAGTGGACCTGAAGTGGGATGAACAGGGATACATCATATGTGGATGGGATGAAAGAGATGTTAGTGATAATAAGATTAACAGTGAGAAAGCAAGAAGAAGAATATGGAGGCAAAGGGGAATCACGGTCCTTTACCACTCACAGAGATAAAATCACCAATAAAGCATTGGCACAACTAAATCTCTGCTACAGAATCACACACCCTCTTCTACGGATTGTCAAGACTGCCTTTGCCGGAAATGTTCTACTTCCGAAACTTGAATATACTTTGCCTTTGCTGGCTGTACATTCCTCTTACAATACTGTGAGATTACAAACCACACACAACATCTTAACACTCAGCCTTTTAGTGGATTGTACCCTACTTAATGACACCAAGTGGCTATCAGTAACAGGTAGGCCCTCCTTTCCTCTTGGCACTCTAGTTTTGAAATCATAAACTTCAACTACTGCTCTCCACACTCAAAACAACAAACCCTCTAAATCACTCTCAATAGCCCATCTAAACATACGTAGCATTTGCAACAAAATACCACAAATTCATGCTCTTCTAGATGCTCAGCAGTTCAACATCCTCTGCTTAACAGAAACATGGCTCAAACCCACAATAAAAGATAATGAAATTATCCCCCCAGGTTATAGTATCCTTCGACAAGACCACTTAAATAAAAAAAGGTGGAGGGGTAGCAATTCTCTATAAAACTGGACTTCAAATTAGCAAAACAATTCATAACCTACCGTCAGACAACAATGTAGAAATATTTTTTTCTAAATTGCAGCTCAACTCTCATAAAACAGTTAACATTATCTGCACCTATCTTCCCCCAGGTAAAAATCCTACTATACTAGAAGACTTATTAAACTGGCTTTCTTTAAATCTCCTCCAAGAAACAATACTATTAGGAGACTTTAATATTGACTGGAATTTATGTAACCACACTAATCCATCCACCCTTATTAACCTGCATGGCTTCTCTCAAGCTATAAACTCCCCAACTAGAACAAATAAACTTAATAATAAAGAAAGTATCCTTGATTGGATACTAACAAATAGTCCACAGCAAAAATATACAACAGGAACTCTCCCAGATGACCTTAGCGACCACTCTCTAATATATATTATCAGACATAAAACAAGTTTTACTATCCCTACTTCAGTCAGAACAGCCCGTAGCAAAAAACATTTTGACCATATATTGTTTCAAACCGAACTTAAGCAATGCAACTGGTCACCTCTTAAGTCTCTCCCTATAAATGAAGCAGTTAATTACTTCAATACCACTTTCATGACAATCCAAGAACATCATGCCCCAATGCGTTCCATAAGAATGAAAACTAAAACAGCCCAATGGCTTTCAAACAATACTAGGAAACTAAATCTTAATAGAAATAAATCTTGGGCAAAATGGCATACCACAAAGAATACAACTGATCACCAAACTTTTAGACAACAAAGAAACATGACAAAAAAAGCTATTCTACAAGATAAAAAGAACTTTTATACACAACTACAACAATCATCCCTTCAACAACCACAAAAATTCTGGACTGCTATTAACACACTATTATCCGCTGGCAAAGTAGCCACACCAAATCCACTAGGTTCTAACCCTGACTGTCCAATACAAACAGCTAATGTCTTTAATACTTTCTTTACTTCTGCTATACTAAATCTAGCAAATCAACAAAACCCTGATACCTCCAAATTACCTACTCCAAGCTCCATTCCTCCCCCCTTCCACCTCAAACCTATACCCACCTCCTATATCTCTTCCTTGCTTCAAAAATTAAAACCTACTACCCCCTCAGCTGATAAACTACCAACAGAATACCTCCAAATAGGTGCCAAAGCCATTGCCTACCCCATCTCCATACTGATCAACAGAACCATAGAAGAAGGCACTATCCCATCTATCTGGAAAATTTCACACATTATTCCTCTTTATAAAGGTGGTGACTCCATTGAGTTTTCCAACTTTCGCCCCATAGCTTTACTATCTCCACTCGCAAAAATAATGGAGAAATGCATCCACAAACAATTACTAAACCACCTACTCCGCCATAATCTCCTAGCTAACTGTCAACATGGTTTCCGCCATTCCACAGTACTACCACAGCCTTGCTATCCTTTACTAACTGTATCAACAAAAAACGCAACGAAAATATTCTTTCTTCAGCATTCTTTGTAGACCTGTCTAAAGCCTTTGACATGGTCAATCATCAACTCCTCCTCCACTGTTTGAAGTCCCTCTCTCTTGACAATCCTGCTATAAACTGGTTTACAACCTATCTGGAAAACCGAAAACAAGCAGTTCTCTGGCAAAACCATCTTTCAGACCTCCTCCCCACCTCCATAGGTGTCCCACAGGGCTCTATTTTAGGTCCACTACTGTTTTCCATTTTCATAAATGACCTTCATCTCGCTACCCCACATTCAACCTGCATTCAATATGCAGATGACAGAACCTTCATTTGTTCTGGCTCATCCAAAACTGAACTTCATTTATTCACACAAACAGCCTTTGCCACTATAGAGCAATGGTTCTCTAACCACTGTCTCCTCCTTAACCCAAAAAACCCAAACGTTTGCTCTTTACACCCACTCACTTGTCTCCCTCCCTTCATTTCACACTCACATCCAGCAATGGTATACTTATCTCTGCAGACCCCACCACCAAACTCCTAGGAATTACAATTGACAATCAACTAAAATTTGACACTCACATAAACACAACAATAAAATCTACTAACAGAAAACTCGGATCTCTCTATAGAATCAAATTTTTCCTGACACCAGAAGCCAGAACCACAATAGCTAGAACCCACTTAATCTCTACCCTATTATATGCTTCCCCCATATACACCAATCTTTCTAAGCATAATCTTAACAAACTAGCTGCATCATATAACAATATTGCCAGATTTGCTACAAACTCTCCATACAGGACTCATCACTGTCTGAATCTTAAACAACTAGGCTGGCTTGAATTACCTCACTTAATACAATTTAACCAACTTACTATCTCCCACAAAGCCCTATACCATCCCGACAACACTCCAATGCTCTCTACCCTCATAAGACCATACAATAACCTGAGGAATCTACGCTCCTCTAATAGAATGCTGATTCATACTTCCTTATCAAATAACTTAGCAGGAGACACCATATTCTCTAATTCAGTTGGCAAAATATGGAATCTCCTACCACATGACCTTACAACCCTAACCTCACTCCCACTATTTAAAACTAACCTAAAACTTTTCCTCTCTAACCACTGGCTATGCTCTTGCAACAACCCTGACTAAACGTTTTTTTTCTCTATTTATTTGATGTTTAAACTAACCTTTTCTTCTTAATTCCTAACTCTGTCACTCCTGAGTACTACTCACCATGCTTGATTGTACTAGTCACTTTTTATACAGTCATTTTTTCTAAATTTTACTTCATCTGATGCTGTAATACTCTATCTAAGTGCCTTTCTCAAATCTTTCTACTTTTTTTAGTCTTTTTTAAACTATTTTCAAATTTTATATTAGATGTTTCTGTATGTTTACAGTGTGTTTATTATTTAGTATTACGTTACTGGAGCTTTTCTCCCCGGGCCTCCACTGAAAATGGACATGTATCCAGTTGGACTAGCCCAGTCAACAAATGTAAAATAAATAAAAATAAATAAATGATGAGAAGCTCCAAAAATGACATTTCCCTCACCATCCACAATTCAGAGTTCCCATTAGGGAAAAAGCATTCTTTATACTAGGTCCTGCCATTTGGCACCACCTCTCCACAGACTTAAAACTCAAGATACATCTGAGGCCTTTAAACCCTCTCCACAAATTAAAACCCAAGATACACCTGGGGCTTTTAAAACCTCTCCACAGAGTTAAAATCCAAGATAAACCTCAGGCCTTTAAATCTTCTCCACAGACTTAAAACCCAAGATACACCTGAGGCTTTTAAAACCTCTCCACAGACTTAAAATCCAAGATAGCCTCCACCGACCCTGGAAATTACCGGCCCATTAGCCTGACAAGCCTTATCTGCAAAGCCATGGAGAGGATCATAATGGACCTCATAAATAAAGACATAGGGAATTTGCAGACTTTGGATCCAACCCAGTTTGGCTTTGTCAAAGGCAGATCATGCCTTTTAAACTTGGTTGACTTCTTCGAAACAGTCACCAAAGCCATTGACGAGGGAAAGGCAGTCCATACAGCCTACCTCGATCTGGCTAAGGCCTTCGATACAATACCCCACTCGGGTATCATTGAAAAACTCATCAGCTTAAATGTTAACCCATACATCACAAGATGGGTTGCAAACTGGCTGAGTGACAGAACCCACAGGGTCAGAGTTGCTGGCGCCATGTCAGACTCAAAACCTGTCACAAGTGGTGTCCCACAGGGCTCAGTCCTGGGCCCACTCTTGTTTGGCATCTACTTTTCCAAGTACAAGCAAACACAGGAGGGTTATGGCTGACAAAGTTTGCAGATGACTGCAAACTGGGCCATAGTAGAAAACACATCTGACACAGATATCCTTCAGAAGGGTCTCACAGAAACGGATAACTGGTGCCAGAGCCACGGCCTGAAGTTAAATGCCAAAAATGCATAGTCATACCCTTTGGGAAAAACAAGGTTACCCTAGCTACCAAATAGGTGGCAATCCACTGAGCACAGAAGAAGTTATCAGGGACCTGGGGACCCAGGTTGATAGTAGTCTGTCATTCGACACCCATGTAGCTAAAGTAGTTAGGAAGACTTTCTACATTGCCCACCTTATCATGAAGGGATTCTCATCTAGATCAAGGGAGGTCATAGTCTCCCTTTACTCATCACTCATCAGACCAATGATTGAGTACAATGCCCCATTTGGGATGTATCTGACCCGACACCTGCAGCAGCTGGAGAGGCCACAAAAGTTCCTCACCAAAAGGATAAAGGGTCTCAATAATCTGTCCTATGCTGCCCGACTGAAAGAACTCCAGCTCTATTCAGTCGCTTACCGCTTGCTCAGAGGTGACCTTTGCCTAACATACAAGGCCATGTCAAACCCAGATTTGATGAATATGCTTCACCTCAAAAATCTAGATCCATCAGAGCCACAAGGCGGAGACTTAAACCTCGACACGGCTATTAATAGGACGTGCTGGAGGGATAGATTCATTACCCAAAGACTCCCTATGCTGTGGAACAAAATCCCGGTACATGTGAGGCAGAGCACCTCGCTGGCCTTGTTCAAGAGAAATCTTGACCAATGGATGGGAGATCGCAGATATACCCCAGGGATTACCTCAGTGTCACTGCTCGACAGAGGCACAGCAAAATAATGGGTATAGTTCCCCATACTAAAGGGGTGGCGTAAGCCACAAAACGATGGGCTAGGCTTGTAAATGCCCTCGGGCAGATAGCCTAGTATAAACCTATGAACCTATAAACCTATGAACCTATAAACTTCAGGCCTTTAAATCTTCTCCACAGACTTAAACCCCAAGATAAACATGAGGCCTTTAAACCTTTTCCACAGATGTAAAACCAAAGATACACCTGAGGCCTTTAAACCCTCTCCACAGACTTAAAACCCAAGATACACCTGAGGCTTTTAAAACCTCTCCACAGACTTAAAATCCAAGATAAACCTCAGGCCTTTAAATCTTCTCCACAGACTTAAACCCCAAGATAAACCTGATGCCTTTAAACCTTTTCCACAGATGTAAAACCAAAGATACACCTGAGGCCTTTAAACCCTCTCCACAGACTTAAAACCCAAGATACACTTGAGGCCTTTAAACATACTCTGAAACACCATCTTCTTAAGGCAGCCTAGTACACATGTTGCAATGACAATTGTTAATACCAGGTAATAATTCAAGCTATTAGGATTAAACATAGTAATGTCCTTTTACCTGAATCCTTATATTTTGCTCTAAATATTGTCTGATATTTCCCTGTTCTATGTGTACATAACCCTTGCTTATAACTCATGTTTTAGTCATTGTATTTGTACTTATTGATAATTCTTATTTTCCACCTCGACGGACAGGTTATCTGCCCTTGTGGTGGATCCTAGCCAGTGACTACTTCAGCTCACTCCAGATTTTGAGGTGCTCCCTTCTCTAACAGTCCACATGTATCCTCAGATCTTGTTTGTCACCTTTCAGCTATACACATGATGTACAGAGCTCCCCTTTTGCAGTACAGATATGTGTTCTTTCTACAGCATTTTACTGACATTTAATCAGATTTTCTCATATTTCTTGCAGTTTTCATCTGCTCTGTTTTCCTTAAACAAAAAAAAACTTTTCACTGTCTCATTCCTTACTACCTTGATTCAGAGTAAGCATAGAAAGGGATACATAATTAGGAAATAGCAAATCATTAATATACAAATTCTAGGTACTTGCACTTTGACAATAAATGGATGTTATATACTTATATAATTCATCATTAAACCACTCTGTTCAACTCAGCTGATGGGCTATCCACCCTCATGGCAGATCCAAGTTGGGAGCTACTTTAGCTCACTCCAGTGTTTGAGTTGCTTTCTTCTCCCACAATGCACATGTCCTCTCAGCCCATCAGATTGAATTTGCCCCCTAAAGTGTCATATGCTGGTGACGGGATGAATAAAAATACTATAGTATAGGCTTGAGGCTTAGGTCTACCAGGTCATTCCACAATCCAAGAAATGACAGTTGTAGAAAACCAAAGGTGGGATTTTTAAACACTTTATGGAATTATCACTTAAGACACAGGCAAACATACATTAACAGAAAAGAAAAGAAAACAAACCGAACATTTTTCCCATTTACATACATTATACATCATATGTTTTCTTTGTAGTACAACATTACATAAATTGCTGAATTCTTGCCTTCCTTTGACCTCACCCCTCCTCCTGAACATTATTATGCATGCATTGTTCACATAAATCTCATTTATTTCTATGCACTTTGCTCCTTCTCTTTTCTAAAGATCCCTCTTCCAGTTATTTTATCTCTTTTATAATGTCCACTTCATACAGTTGGTTTAAACTTTGATTTCCATCCATAAATCTACCCATTCATCCATCCATCCTCAACCCCTTTTCCCATTTTGCACATGGGGTCGGGGTGTCACCTCAGTAGTGGCAATCATCTCAAGCCAAGATTTACACCACCAGTTAGTTAGCTCTGCCACGGTAGTTCACACACTCAAACACACATTCTCACCTACGACCAATTTAGAGTGTCCAGTCCACCTACTGCATGTCTTTGGAATGTGGGATGAAACCGGAGCACCTGGAGGAAACACGTAACAGCAGGGAGGACAGACAGACTCTGCACAGAAGGCGCCTCAGCTGAGAATTAAACCGGGGAACCTCTTGCTGTGAGGTGACAACACTAACTGCTGCACCACCACGGCCACCCTAAACTTTGATTTCCATTTTCTAGTAATTGCTTTTTGGGAAGACAACATAATTAAACTTAATAAGGCCTTACTATGTATAGGCAATTCAGATCCTGTATTCCAACTCATAAAAATCATATCCATAGTTACAGCAATTTGCTCACCCAATAAACATAGGCCAGATTTTGAGGGTGGACAGAATGGGATAATGAAGATCCAGAGTTCTGGTAAGTATAAAAGTTTCATATCCTACTTCATCCCCTCCATCGTCCTGGCCTGATGGACAAAAATCCAAGCTACTTTCTATTCCTGGGTGGCATCATGACAGGATGCCCCTGAGTATGGTGGATAAAACGGATAATCTGGATATTACATTCAGCTTGTAATGCTTGATAAAGGTATGTGCTTTATATTCCTGGGTGGCATCATGACAGGATGCCCCTGAGTATGGAGGATAAAACGGATAATCTGGATATCACGTTCAGCTTGTAATGCTTGATAAAGGTATGCACATTATATTCCTGGGTGGCATCATAACAGGATGCCCCTAAGTATGGTGGATAAAATAGATAATCTGGATCTGGATATCACATTCAGCTTGTAATGCTTGATAAAGGTATGTACTGGTTGATCATGTTGCTGCAAAGTATCAATTTAGGAATTTTTGAAAAAGGTCATGGAAGTTTCTCCAGACCATATAGAATGCATCTTAGGTTTTGAGAACAGAGTTTTATCTTTGATGTAATAAATGTGAGCAATGCAATCTGATAACTATCTGGACAGATGAACTTTGGAGACGTAGGGACCATGCTTTGCAGAGGAGTAGGAGAAAAAGAGTTGGAAGCCCTTGTGGAGATCTGTAGTACAATGTAGGTAAAATGTAGCTAGTTATTTATGAATGTCCATGGAGTGAATCAGATACTCTGCACAGTGGGTATAAGGTAGAAAAACACTGGAAGATGAATAATCTCATTCAGAAGTGACTTTATGAAAAAAAGTAAGGGTTAGTTCTGAGAGAAACACTGACATTGTGAAAAACTAGATAGTGCGTCTACAGGGGAGACCATGTACTTTGGAACTTCTCCTGTCAGTTTTCCAGGAGAGGTACTTTAAGCTGCAGGGAGAAGCAAGTTCAAAGGGAGGCTTGAGTTATAGTTGGTAAGAATTAATTCAAGTCACATGGAGGAGAGGGATCATTATCAGAGGGTATGCAAAGAAATGTCCCCTATAAGAAGGCTTTACAAACTATTTGTTAGGCTAAAGAAGGTGAATTGAAGCCTTGGTGAAAGTTGGAGATAGCTGCCAACCAAACCTGGACAGTGCAGTAACTAAAGTCAGTGTCAAATAAAGTAGCTAAAAACTGCAAGCCCAAAGAAGGTGGAGCTGGAAAAGGGTCCAAACCTTACTTTACTGCCCATTGAGAAAAAACTCTGCATTTACTCTTATGTTTCTTTCTAGTTGTGTCCTTCTGAAAGTTGGAGAGGATCTGAATGGCCCTGGTATAAACGGATCAGTTTTTGGCAAACACTGGAATTGGAGAAACAATACAGTGAGTTTTAAAGAGGATATGGCCAGATGTGGCTTCCCAGATAGCATCTCTGGAAAGAAATCAAGCAGACAGGGTTGTTTCTTAAGCTGACACCAAAGCATGGGAAATCAAATTTGCCTGGGCCAAGGTGGCTATGAGGACAGCTGAGGCCTTTCACAGAGAAGCTTTCTGCAGAAACTTCATTACAGGAAGAGGAGGATCAGATACAGGCAGGTTACTCCATCTCATCCATTTAACTAACCAACATTGTACTTTAGGCTGTGCAGACAGAAATATTACATTCTTTGTCCTAGTCCCTAATTCTAACTGTAATTCGACTGTAACCTACTTAGACTTAGCAGCAACCGCTCTCCATGTCTGTACCTCAGACTGCTGAGTCATGAATATTTCCTTAGACAAGACCTTCATGGAGAGTTTTCTGTGTACAGATGGGCAAAACACTCCCTCATTAGTTACAACAAGCAACTCAGGGAACTAATCAAGTCCATTAAAGTCTACTCTGAGGCAAAAATAGCCTCTTAGCCTAAGGATAACCATAAGGCATTTTTCAGTTATATATACATCCGTAAGGGGAACAACCAACAGTGTGCTGAACTAACAGTAAATGGAAGTACCTATACCAAACCTGACAGTATAGCAAATTTGCTGGCCGATAAATTTAACTTCAGTTTCATACTCATTTACCCCCAGAGGAAATACCCTCTACCATTTCTTGCCCAACTGTCATAAAAGAACAGTTCCGCACTGCACTCTCCTAAGCTTAAAACACTGCATCGATGGATCCTGATAATATCCCAGGATGCCTCCTAAATAGCTTGAAATATAACTTGTCAGGACCACTAGAATCTCTTTTCAACCACAGCCTCCAGACAGGCTTCGTACCTATGGAACAGAGGACTACAAACGTCATCCCCTCTACACAAAGGACCATCAGCAGATACAGAGTACTGCAGACCCATAAGTTTGAGTAGTCTTATATGCAAGACCATAGAAAGAATTATCATGGGCCTGATAAACAAAGATATAGGAAATATTCAAACACCGTATACATCCCAGTTTCATTTGTCAAAGGCATGTCATGCCTACTAAACCTGGTGGATGTCTTTGAGAAGGTCGCTAGAGTCATGGACGAGGGTAAAATGGTGCATACTGCCTACCTTGACCTGGCAAAGGCATTTGACATGATACTTCACTCTGGTATTGCAGACTAGCTCACAGATTTAGGCATAAATGCCTGTGCCACCCAATGGATAGCTAAATGTCTCACAGATAGGACACATGAAGTTATAGCAGAGGAATCCACCTCCACCAAGAGACCTATTACTAGTAGTATCCCACAGGGGTGGTACTAGGACCTCTCCTGTTGGGAATATACTTCTGTGAAGTCAAGGCAATTAGAGAAGGTCTTTGGATGACCAAATCTGATAATGACTGCAAGCAGTATGTAATTACTGAATTCCCCAAACCTGTAGATATCCTCCAGGAGGGTTTGACAGAGACATATAACTGATGCCATAGTTATGGCCTGAAACAGAATGCAAAAAAATGCAGAATTATACCCTTTGGAAAGAAGACTACCCCTGTAATTTACAACATTGATAATACTTCTCTAAGAGGAGACTCTGTGGTTAGGGACTTTGAAACTCAGATTGACGGTAACCATGTGTCCACGGTAGCGAGAAAATTCTTCTACATGGCATAACTTAAAAGTAAGGGCATGACATCCAGGTCAAAGATGATCATAGTCCCATTATATTCTCAGCCCTCATTACACCAATAATATAGTACAGTGCACCCTTTGGTATGTGTCTGACCAGGCATTTGCAACAGCTGGAGCGGCCACAGAGGTTCCTCACTAAAAGAATACAGGGTGTAAATAACATGTCCCCTGCAGACTGCCTCAAAGCCCTGTCCCTGTATTCAGTCTCCTAAAGGCTACTGAGAGGTGATCTATGCGTAACCTACAAGGCATTCTCTGATCCAGCCCTGATGGTTCTGCTACACATTTGCAAAACAAACAGCACTGGAATTACCCAGTCTAAGGATCTAAACCTTGTCTATGACATAAATCATATTGGAGGGACAGATATATGTTTCAGAGATTACCCCTTCTCTGGAAATATGATCTTTGTAGATGTGGATGCCATGCCCTTACAGAGAATGAACCAAAGTGCATTACATAAACCATGCATTTCCAACTGTTCTCAGTTACAAACTTTTCCTAAAAAGGATTGAGCATATCCTGTATACCTCTAACTAAAAAACCTTGTGACCATTAAAAATCCTGGCAAAGCTGTTTTACAGTTTGTGCCATAAGAGAGGTTAATAAATGGAAGTCATATTAAGGGCTTGTAACAATACAGCATAATTAGAATTCCTAGTTTTCTTATACAAGAGATAGGAATACACAAATAGCATGTTAAACTTCACCTTCCAGTCAAGCTACCAACTAGTCCAACTTGTGTAACAAATAAGATACATGATCCCCCCAAAAGCTGCAAGATCTTTAAGAAGCCAGGCCTCATACAGTTCACTGCTGTTCAAATGAAGAATACCTGTACTGTGGACAAGAAAGTCATCCCCTCAAACCAAAAGAAATAATAATAAGAGCATGACCAGAACTTTGGTATACAGAGTGGAAGAAAAAAATAAAACAAAACAGTAGAATAAACAGAAATGTCAATCTTAGGCTTCCTAGAGTTGTGAGAAGAAGTGAAAGAGTGGAATGCACGTAACCAAAACTGTGCCAAAGCCAATGTATAGATTTCCTGACATGCCTTTTAATCCTAGATCATTTATTTTCTTGTTGAAGTTCCCCAGTCAATTAATCCTCATATTAACTAACAAGAGGGTAGCACAGTGGGACAATGGAATAATATAGTTGCCTCACAGGAAGAGGTTCTCCAGTTTGATTCTTTGCTAGGGTGCCTTCAAAGTGGAATCTGCATGTTCTCCCTGTGTCTTCATGTGGGTTTCCTCCCACATTCCAAGGACATGAGAAGATGGATTGGACACTTTAAATTAGTCATAGGTGTGAGTGTGCATGGGAATGTTTAGCACAGGAGAATATCTGCGACAGGGTTAGCCACCCAGCAGTGTGAACTTTGGCTCTAGAGGATTGTGATTGTTGAAGAGACACCTTGACCCCATGTGCAAAAGTGGGAGAAAGGGTTGGTGGATGGATGGATGAATTAAAAAGAATAACCATTACCTGTCAGTACTTTCCTCTCAGTTGTATCAGTTGGGGTATAAAGACACATATTTCCTAAAACAGTTGTTGCAAACAGGAGACATTCAGCATTGCTCATCACCCAGACTGAATGACAATTACATCAATAATTGTCAAGGCCCAGAAGCACAGCTTTCAAAATCTTGGCACAAGAATTGTGGACAAAACTAAAAATAATGGGGGACAGAAGTCCAAAATTAGAGACAGATTTTAAATAATGAACTTAAGTTTTCAGAATAACAGGTTTTGCAGTAGCATGCATTTTCTGAATCACATAAATTTTGGAAGTCAAATGTCTGTTATTATTAGTAACTTCACTTATCAGTGACTAGCCAGAAAACCACAAATTGTATGATGATCAGACTGATAATTTGAGGCAAAAATATGGACATTCTGTGAGATTCTGGTCAGGGTATGCCCAAAAGGAAAAGCAGTAATAATACCAGAACACCTACCATTCCTTTTACTCCAAAAAAGGGGTAATCTCCAAGGGAGTGACAAATCAGTAAGGGAGTGACAAATCAGTAAGCTGGATATCTTTCTGAAGATGTACAAACAAAAGACATAAACCATCACATGTGAATGATGTGCCCCATTGTGCTGCCAGTCTGATTAGTAGAAGCTGAAGGGAGAAAGTGTCAGACAAGTTTTTTTTTTCCATATTATGGTTGCAGCTCTTATCTAAATCATTCTTGTCAATAATTGATTATAATACCAACCAGCCATGCAATAAGCCCTGCTAACTTGCTGTAGTTAGCTTGTGAAACAAATATAGCAATCAGCAACTAAAAGTATTTATTTTTAGTTTTATTTATTTATTGACATTTGTTTACTGAAAAGTCCAACTGGATGATTTTATCTGTTTTCATTAGAGGCCCAAGGAGAAAAGCTCCACAAAAAAAAGAATAGAAAATACGTACACTGGGGGTGACCAACCTTTTGGCTTGCCGGGGCCGCATTGAGTGAACAGAAATTGCTTTGGGGCCGCATATAAAATATATCATATAGTTAACTCTTTTGCTGCCGTGGGTGACCAAAGTTGACCTCCTGGCTGTACTGTAGGTGCATTCGAACAATGAATAAATGTAATAAAGGTCTAATGTTTGCCTTAAAAGTCTGACAATAACCACATCCATATTCACTTCTGCCTCTAAAAGTAATAACATCCCCATAAATAATCAGTAGTTAATACATGTCGGTGCATTCCCACCATGACAACCACCTTAGTCACTTGCACAGCCACTCATGCCACTCTAATTTACCCTAAATAGTTAGCTAACTAGGTAGATAAAAAGACAAACAGCATTTGCTCAGTAAAGTAGTCATAACTCAGACTTGTTCAAGGTTCTCATTTATGTTTCAAAATGGCACTTCCTTGAACTAAGACAAGCATTCCACAAACTCTTCCCCGTGTTAATCAGACTTCCTATATCAACATTAAAACATATGGGTTATGTTTGTCATGTAAAACAACAGCAATGCTACCATATGACATCCTCTTCCTGTCTCTCTCTTTTTTTTTTTACAATAGAGTCAGTCAGTACAATAATGGCAGAAACTTTATCATTTTTTACCTACCCACATTGCACCACATACAATATGCAAGCACATCAAAAGTTGTTAAAAAAATTATTATTAGTGCAAACTACTAGCTTTAACAGAGAAAAAAATACAGATGGAATTAAGCGAGACCTAGAAAAAAAACCCTGACTAAAGCTACTAAGTTCAGTTTTACAGAGCAACAAAAAATAAGTTTGTCTGTACATGAAAAACAGCAACATTGTTCATACACACTATTGTAACCCTAACTGTTTCATATGTACTGCTTAAGACTGTTTGTTGTTATGAATCATACTAACACTGTGCATGAATATGTACCATCACGGTTCCCCTTTAGAAGGTCAAACCGCTGAAATCTCAAAAGTCATATGGCCGAAGCCATATGCTCAAATTTCAGAAGCTCGACCTTCTGAAAGGGAACGTAAAAAAAAACAACAAAACAATGTTTCTGCAGGGGGGCAAGCCCCCTGCACACCCCACCCCCTGCTACTTATTTATTCTAACTCCCAAGATTGCACTACAGTGCAGAAAGGGAAATCTCCTGTTCTGCACTGTATGCCAATCCCCATTCAGAAGGTCAAGCTTCTGAAATTTCGAGCATATGGTCTTGACCATTTGACTTTCGAAATGTCAGCGGTTCAACTTTCTAAAGGGGAACCACCATCACACACACACTGGAGATTTCATGAGCCAGTTCTGGGAGAAGAAAGATATTAGCCAGGGCACTAGAGAAATTAAAAATAATAAACATTTAAATGAAATACAATTAATAAGCACCCAAAAGCACACACAGTTCCTCAGCTCTCAATCTTTTAAGCAAAAACAACAATATCATTTTGATGTATTAATGACAAGACTGTCATCCAAAATGGCCCTAAAATGTTTACACGTGCTTTTCTGAAGCTCACATTTTCCTTAGATTTGATAAAAGGCTGAGTGTCAAAACTGCAGATGTGTGTATGGGATAAGTAGGTAGGTGGGTGAACAGGATATTTTTCACTTACAACCTTAGCTGATAAAATAAATGGCAGAGGAGGCTTCATTTACCTTACTATTTCACATGACGAACATTGCTAAGCGTGCAGCACACACATCAATGCAGACACAATTACTGAATGAGGAACTTGCTCCCAGTCAGGATCGCATCACTCCAAACACATCGCAAGAGAGAAGGAAAGCAGAATGACGTGGTTAATGAGTAAGAGATACCTAGAAGTAAATGCAACCGCTGGCAGCTGTGCTGCATGATAATAATCCACAAGTATCTTAGGCTCGGGGAAACATCAATTCAATACAGATTATCTATCTCACTATCAGTAAATCAAATTGACGCAAAAACACACAAAATATTTTACTTTGAGAGGAAAAGCAACAGCCTCTGAATGGTGAACAATAAAAAAAAAGAGCAATAACCTTGCTGTAAAGAATCATGCGTGTGAAAATTGTAACCCCTTATTTGAGCTGTACTGCATTCGGACACGATAATACATACAACATTGAGGGAAATAAAATTAAAATAAAAAGTGCCAAGAAACTCGAAGCAGTTGTTAAGATGAAAACACAAGATATCCATAGTTTTGACACTTGGTACCATACAAGTATGGCAAAAAGTAAACGTACATGGAAGCAGACATAAACGTAAGTTAACAGTCAACTGGGCTATTTTTGCCTTAATAGTTGCACTCTCCAAGTTATTTCAAGCTGAACTGTCACCTACTCGCTGAACTGTCACCTACTCATCTCACCCTTTCCTTCTCCGCTCTTCTCAACATTTCATACCTTTCTAGAACTTGTAGAATGCTGTCCGCATGTGCCCGCGCACACACACACACACACACACACACACACACACACACACATGCATGCATTTAAATGCCACTTATACAATTTCTTTGAGAGTATCAACAGCTGGGTGTTGGTGTTTTCCAATTCCACCTTCAGTGAACTCAGAAAAAATGTGCAAACAAGTGTTAAAAAAGGAGAAATGCTCATGTCTGCACAAACAAATGGCAAATACTGGAAATCCTCCACACCTTTTGAAAAACATAACTTCCTAGCAGGATAAAGGCAAAAAAATGGACCACCCTAAAAAGTAATTGCAAACATTTGCTTTTAAATACAGAAAGGTAGACAGACAACCAAGGAAAACACCATGGCATGTATTAATGGGTAAAACTAGTAGGAGACCAGCACAATAGACAGGAACAGCCAGTGATGGTAAATATAACAGATTCAAAAGGTTACACTGTAATAAAATAAATAAATAGAAAACATGCATAGAAGGCTTTGATAGTCAGTGCATTTACAATCCATCCTGGTGCTCCTTATGATTTGTCCTACTGTACCTTTATTTTTGTGGCTTCGGGGACTGCATAATGAATGCAACCCTGGTGGTTGGTTGGGAAAAACGTTGATGAAGAGGCAATAAACTTCACTTTTACAGCTGCTGTTGCAGTTAATTATGTAACAACTTTTCTGTCTGGCGATTTGTAAGGAGAGCTTTTAACAAGTTAGACTTTAAATTTATATCATCCCTGTGCCATTTTTAGTTCTTCTGAAAGACACCCTTGCTGAGTGAGTCTCAGAGAGTTAATAAAACACGAAAATCAAACAATGAATGTAAACTGTAAGAAATGTACATTTGAAGAAAATAAACAGACCAGTAGTGTAAAAGACAACCAGTACTGCAAACAGTTTTTCAGCTTTTAGTAACCAAACAACCCATCTCGTTTACCAGAGCTCTTGAAGTTACTAATTTATTTTCAAAGCTGTGATGTGGCTCTTAATTACATAAAATAAAATAACATTTAACTGAATATTTCAACATACCTGTTATTGAAATCCCTACCATTTGGTGCTGTCTGGCATCTGTATCCTCTTCAGCATGAACACACACACTGATTCTTCAGCATGAAAACGGGAAGGATGCTTTGGCGCATGCGCACATTGCGGTTACAGGTCACGGGTGCAAATTCCAAAAAAAAAAAGTGTTTTTATACTGAAATTGCAGTTGAAGGTCGCATGGTAGAGCTCTGAGGGCCGCGGGTTGGACATGTCTGAAGTACACACTGGTGAAAACTGACATCATATTACAATATACTGTAAATACACAGATTATTACAAATAGTAATGCACGTGTATAGTAATATACATATACCATCGTTAAAACAAGATAAATACAATACTATGTAGCACTGAAATGTGTTGGCATGTTATAAGTGAGTGAGTTTATTACTTGCTCATAAACAAATATCACAGCGAAAAAATTCAAACAGCGGAAAAGGAGAAGAGGAAGAGAGGGGAAAGTGAGAAAAATGATTTGCTAGAAGTAATAAGTGGAGTAGATATGGGAAGCAGGAGAAATAATGCATGAAAGCAAGAGTAAGAGAAATAAAAACAAGGAAAAGGGGAAATAGGATATATACAGGTATTACAGGAGAAGGAGCTAAAGTTTTAGCCATGAGAGCAACAAGTTCAAAGCCAGGAGTCAGAGAAGAATTCTTTTAGTTGCAGCTTAAATAAATGAATGTTTTGTATTGCTGTGATTGGTGCAGGATCATATTCCAGACTTTTGCTGTACAGTGTGAGTACAGACTTTAACCACAGTTTTTGTAAGGATTATAGATGTCAAGCAAAGTTTTGTTTTAAAGAAAAGATATTAAATGACACCACCAGTATGAGTTGAGGTGCCTTCCATTTGCACATGCATGGATATTAGTAGTTTGTTATCATTAAAGGCTGATAGACTTCAAGCATTCTACTGTTAGGGGCTAGCTTGTGATTAACCGGTTCTAGAGTTTCATATTATTTTAACATTTTTCAATGTATTTTTATATGCAGTTTTATTAGTAAAGTATTCAAGAGATTTTAATGTGCCTATTAATGTGCCTTTAAATAAGAAAGGGTTTTAATTAATAAAGTTATGTGATTGGTTTGTCTTGGTATTAATATATAGAATACGATACATCATTTTATCTCATGTTGTTCCGTTGTAATCATTAGAGGGAACAAAAGCATTCATCCAGTATCTGTGTTCATGGTGTTCTTGCCACAGAAAAGGGAATTGTGGTGCATGATTACTGTATATGAAACTCCTACAGTGGATATAAAAAGTTTACACACCCCTGTTAAAATGCCAGGTTTTTGTGATATAAAAAAATGAGACCACGATAAATCATTTTAAAACTTTTCCCACTTTTAATATGGCCTATAACCTGTACAATTCAATTGAAAAATAAAGAAATCTGTTAGGGGAAAACATATAAAAAAATAAAAAAAACGTACAGTACGCTGGTTGCATGTGTGCACACCCATAAACTAATACTTTGTTGTCTGTGTACACCCTTAATTAATACTTTGTTGAAGCACCATTTCATTTAATTACAGCATTCAGTCATCTTGGGTAGGAGTCTATCAGCGTGGCATGTCTTGACTTGGCAATATTTGCCCACTCTTCCTTACAAAAGCGCTCCAAATCTGTCTGATTGTGAGGCGTCTCTTGTGCACAGCCCTCTTCAGGTCATCCCACAGATTTTCTATTGGAGTTAGGTCTGGGCTGTGGCTGGGCCATTCCAAAACTTTAATTTTCTTCTGGTGAAGCCATTCTTTTGCTGATTTGGATATATGCTTGGGGTCATTGTTGTGTTGAAAGGTGAAATTCTTCACCTTCAGCTTTCTAGCAGACACATGAAGGTTTTGGGCAAAAAGTGACTGGTATTTGGAACTGTTCACAATTCCTTCCACCTTGACTAAAGCTCCAGTTCCAGCTGAAGAAACGCAACCCCAAAGCATGATACTTCCACCACCATGCTTCACTGTGGGGATGGTGTTCTTCTGGTGATGCAAAGTGTTGTTTTTGTGCCAAACATACCTTTTGGAATTGTGGCCAAAAAGTTCAACCTTATTCCCATCAGACCATAACACATTTCCCACATGCTTTTTTGAGACGATGTATTGTTTTGCAAATTTTAGCCAGGCCTGAATGTTTTTCTGTGTAAGAAAAGGCTTCTGTCTTGTAACTCTACCCCCTAGTCCAAACAAGGAGAATATGGAAGATTGTTGTCACATGTAGTACTCAACTAGTACTTGACAGAAATTCCTGTAGCTCCTTCAGTGCTGTAGGTCTCTTGGCAGCCTCCCTGACCAGTTTGACATCTTGTCTTTTCATCAGTTTTGGAGGGACGTCCAGGTCTTTGCAACATCACTGTTGTCTCAGATTTTCTCCACTTTTTGATGACTGTCTTCACTGTGTTCCATGGTATATCTAATGCTGTGGAAATATTTTTGTAGCCTTCTCCTAACTGATACTTTTAACAATGAGATCCCTTTGATGCTTTGTAAGCTCTCTATGAACCATAACTTTTGCTGTAGCAGACAACTGAGTAAATGTCAGGAAAATCCTACTAGGATAGCTGAACTTAATTTGGGGTTAATCAAAGTCTCTTTAATTGATGGCAGGTGTGTACCCAAGAAGACTGAATGCTGTAATTAAATCAAAGGGTGCTTCAACAAAGTATTAGTTTAAGGGTGTGCACACACAACAAAGTATTACTTTAAGGGTGTGCACACTTATGTAACCAGCGTATTGTATGTTTTTTATTTTTTATATTTTTCCCCTAACAGATTTGTTTGTTTTTCTATTGAATTGCACAGGTTATAGGTCACATTAAAAGTGGGGAAAGTTTTGAAATGATTTATTGTGGTTTAATTTTTTAATATCACAAAAACCTGGAATTTTTAACAAGGGTATGCAAACTTTTTATATCCACTGTAAGTGATATATGAAACAGCATAAGCAACTCAAATGCTACAAGAATAAACTTTTATTTAGGTAAAAATGTGGTGCTATGTCCTTTGCACTGGCCTCGGGTATGCTTTGTCCTGCAAAATTTCATATTGCTACAAAAAATGTCCCACTTTGGGCATTTGAAAAGTGGCAATCCTAACCCATCAGCATACCAGAGCCAACAGGTTTTCTACTGTGGATTGCAGGATTTATGCAGTGGTGTGAACTAACTTATGGGCAGAACAACTGCAGATACATTTATACAGGAAAACTCAACTCTGTGATCTGATGGGGATGGAACTGCCCCTACCAACACACACACACACACACACACACACACACACACACACACACACACACACAAGAGCATTTAGTAAACTGGGTAGCAGCCATCCTGGCTAGCAGCAGTCAGTAGCAAGACAACTAACATTATACTGTTTCACACATGGCTTAGCCTCTTCCAGAATGTATTCAGGCTATGCAGCAAGATCTGGTTACCATTTAAAGAAATCCTCCTTTAGGTTAATGCATGGAGAGTCTTCTGAGGTACATGCAAATTTTCCTGCAACATAACCAGCTTCACCTGCTTATTGAAAGTAGCTGTTCTTAATGAACCACAATGTTCATAGAAGAGACAGTACTTCAGCACCCATTAACTCATTATCACATTCCTATTCCACGCACTGCATCTCTGTAAGTGTGGCTCCTACTGCTGCCTATGTTATATATGTAGTATATAGTATTATAATGTCATTATCACATTCCTGTTCCACATATTGCATCTCTGTAAGCATGGCTGCTACTGCTGCCTATGTTATATATGTAGTATATAGTATTATAATGTCATTATCACATTCCTATTCCACATATTGCATCTCTGTAAGCATGGCTGCTACTGCTGCCTATGTTATATATGTAGTATATAGTATTATAATGTCATTATCACATTCCTATTCCACGCACTGCATCTCTGTAAGTGTGGCTCCTACTGCTGCCTATGTTATATATGTAGTATATAGTATTATAATGTCATTATCACATTCCTATTCCACATACTGCATCTCTGTAAGCATGGCTGCTACTGCTGCCTATGTTATATATGTAGTATATAGTATTATAATGTCATGAATCATTTTAAGTAGAGTTGCTGCTACTGAGATTTGTCTGCATACATCAACTGGACATAAGCTGATTTAAGTATATTTCCTTCATTTTATTGTGGTTGTTATAACTTGGGGACTGATTTCTCAGATCTAGCTCTGTTGAAACTGTCTTGTGTGTGTGTCTGAAGCTCTGCACTAGTTGTTAAACTGCTCTGAAATTCCTTTAAGTGTTAATTAGCTTGGGGGGTTTTCTGATAACTTTAAAACCTGTGTTGGTTACATCTCTGGTAATCATTTTAAGTAGAGTTGCTGCTACTGAGATTTGTCTGCATACATCAACTGGACATAAGCTGATTTAAGTATATTTCCTTCATTTTATTGTGGTTGTTATAACTTGGGGACTGATTTCTCAGATCTAGCTCTGTTGAAACTGTCTTGTGTGTGTGTCTGAAGCTCTGCACTAGTTGTTAAACTGCTCTGAAATTCCTTTAAGTGTTAATTAGCTTGGGGGTTTTCTGATAACTTTAAAACCTGTGTTGGTTACATCTCTGGTAATCATTTTAAGTAGAGTTGCTGCTACTGAGATTTGTCTGCATACATCAACTGGACATAAGCTGATTTAAGTATATTTCCTTCATTTTATTGTGGTTGTTATAACTTGGGGACTGATTTCTCAGATCTAGCTCTGTTGAAACTGTCTTGTGTGTGTGTCTGAAGCTCTGCACTAGTTGTTAAACTGCTCTGAAATTCCTTTAAGTGTTAATTAGCTTGGGGGTTTTCTGATAACTTTAAAACCTGTGTTGGTTACATCTCTGGTAATCATTTTAAGTAGAGTTGCTGCTACTGAGATTTGTCTGCATACATCAACTGGACATAAGCTGATTTAAGTATATTTCCTTCATTTTATTGTGGTTGTTATAACTTGGGGACTGATTTCTCAGATCTAGCTCTGTTGAAACTGTCTTGTGTGTGTGTCTGAAGCTCTGCACTAGTTGTTAAACTGCTCTGAAATTCCTTTAAGTGTTAATTAGCTTGGGGGTTTTCTGATAACTTTAAAACCTGTGTTGGTTACATCTCTGGTAATCATTTTAAGTAGAGTTGCTGCTACTGAGATTTGTCTGCATACATCAACTGGACATAAGCTGATTTAAGTATATTTCCTTCATTTTATTGTGGTTGTTATAACTTGGGGACTGATTTCTCAGATCTAGCTCTGTTGAAACTGTCTTGTGTGTGTGTCTGAAGCTCTGCACTAGTTGTTAAACTGCTCTGAAATTCCTTTAAGTGTTAATTAGCTTGGGGGGGTTTCTGATAACTTTAAAACCTGTGTTGGTTACATCTCTGGTAATCATTTTAAGTAGAGTTGCTGCTACTGAGATTTGTCTGCATACATCAACTGGACATAAGCTGATTTAAGTATATTTCCTTCATTTTATTGTGGTTGTTATAACTTGGGGACTGATTTCTCAGATCTAGCTCTGTTGAAACTGTCTTGTGTGTGTGTCTGAAGCTCTGCACTAGTTGTTAAACTGCTCTGAAATTCCTTTAAGTGTTAATTAGCTTGGGGAGTTTTCTGATAACTTTAAAACCTGTGTTGGTTACATCTCTGGTAATCATTTTAAGTAGAGTTGCTGCTACTGAGATTTGTCTGCATACATCAACTGGACATAAGCTGATTTAAGTATATTTCCTTCATTTTATTGTGGTTGTTATAACTTGGGGACTGATTTCTCAGATCTAGCTCTGTTGAAACTGTCTTGTGTGTGTGTCTGAAGCTCTGCACTAGTTGTTAAACTGCTCTGAAATTCCTTTAAGTGTTAATTAGCTTGGGGGTTTTCTGATAACTTTAAAACCTGTGTTGGTTACATCTCTGGTAATCATTTTAAGTAGAGTTGCTGCTACTGAGATTTGTCTGCATACATCAACTGGACATAAGCTGATTTAAGTATATTTCCTTCATTTTATTGTGGTTGTTATAACTTGGGGACTGATTTCTCAGATCTAGCTCTGTTGAAACTGTCTTGTGTGTGTGTCTGAAGCTCTGCACTAGTTGTTAAACTGCTCTGAAATTCCTTTAAGTGTTAATTAGCTTGGGGGTTTTCTGATAACTTTAAAACCTGTGTTGGTTACATCTCTGGTAATCATTTTAAGTAGAGTTGCTGCTACTGAGATTTGTCTGCATACATCAACTGGACATAAGCTGATTTAAGTATATTTCCTTCATTTTATTGTGGTTGTTATAACTTGGGGACTGATTTCTCAGATCTAGCTCTGTTGAAACTGTCTTGTGTGTGTGTCTGAAGCTCTGCACTAGTTGTTAAACTGCTCTGAAATTCCTTTAAGTGTTAATTAGCTTGGGGGTTTTCTGATAACTTTAAAACCTGTGTTGGTTACATCTCTGGTAATCATTTTAAGTAGAGTTGCTGCTACTGAGATTTGTCTGCATACATCAACTGGACATAAGCTGATTTAAGTATATTTCCTTCATTTTATTGTGGTTGTTATAACTTGGGGACTGATTTCTCAGATCTAGCTCTGTTGAAACTGTCTTGTGTGTGTGTCTGAAGCTCTGCACTAGTTGTTAAACTGCTCTGAAATTCCTTTAAGTGTTAATTAGCTTGGGGGTTTTCTGATAACTTTAAAACCTGTGTTGGTTACATCTCTGGTAATCATTTTAAGTAGAGTTGCTGCTACTGAGATTTGTCTGCATACATCAACTGGACATAAGCTGATTTAAGTATATTTCCTTCATTTTATTGTGGTTGTTATAACTTGGGGACTGATTTCTCAGATCTAGCTCTGTTGAAACTGTCTTGTGTGTGTGTCTGAAGCTCTGCACTAGTTGTTAAACTGCTCTGAAATTCCTTTAAGTGTTAATTAGCTTGGGGGTTTTCTGATAACTTTAAAACCTGTGTTGGTTACATCTCTGGTAATCATTTTAAGTAGAGTTGCTGCTACTGAGATTTGTCTGCATACATCAACTGGACATAAGCTGATTTAAGTATATTTCCTTCATTTTATTGTGGTTGTTATAACTTGGGGACTGATTTCTCAGATCTAGCTCTGTTGAAACTGTCTTGTGTGTGTGTCTGAAGCTCTGCACTAGTTGTTAAACTGCTCTGAAATTCCTTTAAGTGTTAATTAGCTTGGGGGTTTTCTGATAACTTTAAAACCTGTGTTGGTTACATCTCTGGTAATCATTTTAAGTAGAGTTGCTGCTACTGAGATTTGTCTGCATACATCAACTGGACATAAGCTGATTTAAGTATATTTCCTTCATTTTATTGTGGTTGTTATAACTTGGGGACTGATTTCTCAGATCTAGCTCTGTTGAAACTGTCTTGTGTGTGTGTCTGAAGCTCTGCACTAGTTGTTAAACTGCTCTGAAATTCCTTTAAGTGTTAATTAGCTTGGGGGTTTTCTGATAACTTTAAAACCTGTGTTGGTTACATCTCTGGTAATCATTTTAAGTAGAGTTGCTGCTACTGAGATTTGTCTGCATACATCAACTGGACATAAGCTGATTTAAGTATATTTCCTTCATTTTATTGTGGTTGTTATAACTTGGGGACTGATTTCTCAGATCTAGCTCTGTTGAAACTGTCTTGTGTGTGTGTCTGAAGCTCTGCACTAGTTGTTAAACTGCTCTGAAATTCCTTTAAGTGTTAATTAGCTTGGGGGTTTTCTGATAACTTTAAAACCTGTGTTGGTTACATCTCTGGTAATCATTTTAAGTAGAGTTGCTGCTACTGAGATTTGTCTGCATACATCAACTGGACATAAGCTGATTTAAGTATATTTCCTTCATTTTATTGTGGTTGTTATAACTTGGGGACTGATTTCTCAGATCTAGCTCTGTTGAAACTGTCTTGTGTGTGTGTCTGAAGCTCTGCACTAGTTGTTAAACTGCTCTGAAATTCCTTTAAGTGTTAATTAGCTTGGGGGTTTTCTGATAACTTTAAAACCTGTGTTGGTTACATCTCTGGTAATCATTTTAAGTAGAGTTGCTGCTACTGAGATTTGTCTGCATACATCAACTGGACATAAGCTGATTTAAGTATATTTCCTTCATTTTATTGTGGTTGTTATAACTTGGGGACTGATTTCTCAGATCTAGCTCTGTTGAAACTGTCTTGTGTGTGTGTCTGAAGCTCTGCACTAGTTGTTAAACTGCTCTGAAATTCCTTTAAGTGTTAATTAGCTTGGGGGTTTTCTGATAACTTTAAAACCTGTGTTGGTTACATCTCTGGTAATCATTTTAAGTAGAGTTGCTGCTACTGAGATTTGTCTGCATACATCAACTGGACATAAGCTGATTTAAGTATATTTCCTTCATTTTATTGTGGTTGTTATAACTTGGGGACTGATTTCTCAGATCTAGCTCTGTTGAAACTGTCTTCCCCACCCCCCTTCCCTGTTCTTGGATGTAGTTTAAATTTGGTGGCTTTTGCAGTGCCAGCCCACTGTAGATTTGATCTAGGACACTCCCCAGTCCCTTCTCTTTACCGCATTCTCTCTAATAAACCCTTTCTGCACTTGCTTTTAGTCTTTTAATTTAATTACATTTTTCATACTGTGTGTGGACTAATATTGCTACATACTCAAGTGTGCCAGCTTGCACTGCATGTGAATTGTTTTATAGCATTTACTGTCTGTTTTTCCTTGTCGCTGTAAAAAAAAAAAAAAAAAAAAAATTTTCTTGTTTTGCTGGCTTAGTGAAGTAGAGTAGTCCAGTTTCAGAGTTGCTGATCCCTGGGCTTTGTTTTAGTTCCTGTTACTGATCCATTGCCTTATTAGGAAGGAGGGAAGTTTCTTTGCTTACCAGTGGGAGTGGGAAGCACTGAGCGGCGTTTTTGTCCGATTTGGTGAAGTTTCAGGCAGAAAGTACTAGTCCATTGGTCGTTTTGGGGCAGTTCCTACCTCCTTTCAGCCCCTGCTATAAAACACGCTAAACACGCGTTTTCCAGCTTGTACCAACTCAGCACAGATCCTCGTGGTGGCCTGCAGAGTGATCCAAGCAGCAGAGAGCTAAAAGAGTGACTTTCTACCAGATATAAGTATTTTGTGGCTTTCCCACTGTTATTAAGCTAGCGACTGCATTTTAGCCTGTTTTACTGCTACTTTAAGTGATTTCTGCATTTTACACTGTTTATTGCACTTTAAGTTACTAATTGTTGCAAATTGTTTCTGTAGGCTACACACTAAAGTGCGCTAGCCGATTTACAGCATTTATAGCATTTACTGTCTGTTTTTTTTCCTTGTCTCTGTAATAAAACAAAAATCTCTTGTTTTCCTGCCTTACTGAACTAGAGTAGTCCAGTTTCAGAGTTGCTGATCCCTGGGCTTTGTTCTTAGTTCCTGTTACTGATTCATTGCCTTATTAGGGAGGAGGGAAGTTTCTTTGCTTACCAGTGGGAGTGGGAAGCACTGAGCAGCCTTTCTGTCCGATTTGGTGAAGTTTCAGCCAGAAACTAGTAGTCCATTGGTTGTTTTGGGCCAATTCCTAGCTCCTTTCAGCCCCTGCTATAAAACACGCTAAACACGCGTTTTCCAGCTTGTACCAACTCAGCACAGATCCTCGTGGTGGCCTGCAGAGTGATCCAAGCAGCAGAGAGCTAAAAGAGTGACTTTCTACCAGATATAAGTATTTTTGTGGCTTTCCCACTGTTATTTAAGCTAGCAACTGCATTTCGCCTGTTTTATTGCTACTTTAAGTGATTTCTGCATTTTACACTGTTTATTGCACTTTAAGTTACTAATTGTTGCAAATTGTTTCTGTAGGCTACACACTAAAGTGCTAGCCGATTTACAGCAATTACTGTCTGTTTTTTCCTTGTCTCTGTAATAAAACAAAAAATCTCTTGTTTTCCGCCTTACTGAACTAGAGTAGTCCAGTTTCAGAGTTGCTGATCCCTGGGCTTTGTTTTAGTTCCTGTTACTGATCCATTGCCTTATTAGGAAGGAGGGAAGTTTCTTTGCTTACCAGTGGGAGTGGGAAGCACTGAGCAGCCTTTTTGTCTGATTTGGTGAAGTTTCAGCCAGAAACTAGTAGTCCATTGGTCATTTTGGGCCAATTCCTAGCTCCCTTCAGCCCCCTGCTATAAAACACGCTAAGCAGCGTGGCCTGATTTAGCTGAGTTACCACTGTTGCACACAAGAGCAGCGGCGGTTAAACAAGGTTAAACTATTTGGGCCATCTAAATTCCACTCTTCCAATTTTCCCTTAAAACTACCTTCCTCGAGCTGTACTGCTGATCTAACCAGCATATCCTATAACTGAAAAGTTCATCTCTACTTGATTCCCAAGTAGACTATTCTCTATCTGTAAAGCCTAGCACTTACTCCTACAGTACTTGCACCTTGATAAAGCACTCTTATTATAGATAGTACCCCACCAGCCTAAAACCCACTTCCCCCAGAGTCCTTTGAAAGTCTCTTTATCTACTACTTCTAGTATGTCGAGGGATCAGTTGCTAGTGTCCTCTCCAGCTCAACTGGTGAACCTGGGAATATTGAGGCAATGTTACAACTGCCTCATGTACACAGACAATCCTCTCCTTCTCCCACAAAACACAAATACATGCGAGAGATGCAACTATACGGCCAAACTGGAGGCTGAGCTCTCTCAACATAGGACTGGCAAGACCAGACAGGAGGAGAAGGTAACCACACACAATACATACCCAGTCACACATGGTACCATCACAACTTCAAATCATACACATACTCACACAAAGACATACTCGGAGGCTCTGATCAAAAATTTACCAAAACAGCAGAGGCCACCAAAGCAGACACCCAAACAACTACCACCTCACGACCCAACACATGCAACACATAGACCACACAGTCAGAGTGTCAAACAGTCACAGCCCTTAAGGCCAAACAAAATGCCAGACACACTTGTCATTGGTGATTCCATAGTCAGACACACTGACGTCCGCTCACCAGACTGAGTAAAGAGAAGGTCACAGTAAGCTGCCTGTCAGGCGCTAGAATCCGCCACATAACGCAAGCACTCAGGTCTCTCAACAGCAGGTACAAACGACTCAGTCATTGTCCACGCTGGTGTCAACGACCTGAGACGCACTCCTCCTTGGACTACATGAAAGGGACATCGAGGAGCTCTCTGATTATGTAGCCCAGGCAGGTATGACCCTGACCTTGAGCAGTATCCTACCTTCACCTAGAATGATGCCACAATACAGTGATAAGATGATCAGCTTTAATAATTGGCTTAAATTCTGGTGTCATTCAAAGGGGATCAATGTCTGTCCGCCTGGGATGACATGCTGGACAAGCCACGCTGCTTCGCAAGGGGCTTGCACCTGTCACCCTGGGCTTCCGGATATTGGCAAAGGCTCTTGCCACCCCATAGTGCCTTTTTAGGCAAGGCTCAAATTCTAAACCTACCACCCTAGAACACCAAAAGGAAAAAACTAAGGGTAATGCTGCTCAATGCCAGAAGTCTCAATCTCAAGATGCACGCTTTCGAGGCCCTTCTCAATATGGAGAACATCGATGTCTGTGCTGTGACAGAAACCTGGTTCAAGGCTCCTGAGAGCACCCCAGCACTAACAGGTTTCACCTCATATCATGCGTTCCGGCCCCAAAATCCGGACAACACCAAGAAAGGAGGGGGGTGTCCATATTCATAAAGGACACCCACACCTCAAGGTTGGTGGCAACGCATGATGCATCGGAGACCATCCAGGTGCAATTAACCATAGGCAAGACTGCTCTGCAATTTGTAGCATGTTACAGGCCACCCTCTCAAACTCAGGAACCTCACATGGCCTTCCTGAAAACATTGGAGGGGATAAATGTATCTCCAAACACCATCATACTAGGTGACTTTAACTACCCTAATATAGACTGGGAACACTACTCAAGCCCGAACACTCTAACCCAAAGATTCCTGGAGTTCATAAACTCAAATGCCATGGAACAACTAGTCACCATCCCCACAAGAGGAGAAAACATACTTGATCTCATCATCACGAACATGGGATCAAAATGTTCAACACCGAAGTATACCCCTCACTGGTGAGATCAGATCATAAACTAATCTCGCTGGAGGTCCTCATCCGCCCCACCTGAAACAAAAAGACCACAGTGAAAAACTTCTCAAAGCCGATTTCACACTTCTAAAAACTAGTGTGGTCTCCTTTAAGGCCCCTGAGCCAGTGGTAAACATTACTCAAACCGCTGAATCACTTACAAATGCCTTCTACCAGCACCTACAGGACTGCATGGATCAGGCAATCCCAAACAAAACTAAGACTCTCTGTACCAAAGGCAAGCGTCCAGTCTGGTGGACCCCAGCCATAAACAAGCTCTACAACAAAAGGAGGAAGCTACTACAAGATAGAGCAAAATCCTTGAAAGGTAAGACACCTTTGATCATTATAAGTAAAAACTAAGAGCTCTCATAAAATCATCCAAGGCAAATTTTGAGAGAAACATCGCCAAGGACTCTAAAGAGAATCATAAGGCCTTCTTTAGCTATGTTAGAAACCTAGGAGGAAACTCCCAGATATGCTCAGAATTAGTTCAAAATGATGTGAAAATTACTGAACCTACACACATTGCCAACATACTGGCTGACAGGTTCAGTGCAAACTTCTCCCCCCCCTCCCCCCCAAAAGGAGAGATATCTATTCCAGAGGATTGTAGCCCCCAAACATCTCCAACGCCCAGGTGAGAACTGCCCTCACTAAGGCAAAAACACAGCATCCATGGGACGGATGGTGTCCCGGCTGTGTGCTTCATGAACTCAATGAGGAATTAAACCCACAGTTAGGACAGCTGTTTAATCTTAGCCTCACCTCAGGATACATACCCAAGGAGTGGCGTACGGCGACTGTGGTCCCACTTCATAAGGGCGGTGCCTCCACAGACCCTGGAAATTACCGCCCCATTAGCTTGACAAGCCTTATCTGCAAAGCCATGGAGAGGATCATAATGGAACTCATAAATAAAGACATAGGGAACTTGCAGACTTTGGATCCAACTCAGTTTGGCTTTGTCAAAGGCAGATCCTGCCTCTTAAACTTGGTTGACTTTTGAGACAGTCACCAAGGCCATTGATGAGGGAAAGGCAGTCCATACAGCCTACCTCGACCTGGCAAAGGCCTTGACACAATACCCCACTCAGGTATCATGAAAAACTCATCAGCTTGAATGTAAACCCATACATCACAAGATGGGTTGCAAACTGGCTAAGTGACAGAACCCACAGGGTCAGAGTTGCTGGAGCCATGTCAGACTCAAAGCCTGTCACAAGTGGTGTCCCACAGGGCTCAGTCCTGGGTCCACTCTTGTTCGGCATCTACTTTTCTGAAGTACAAGCAAACACAGGAGGGTTATGGCTGACAAAGTTTGCAGATGACTGCAAACTGGGCGCCATAGTCGAAAACACATCTGACTCTGATATCCTCCAGAAGGGCCTCACAGAAATGGATAACTGGTGCCAGAGCCATGGCCTGAAGTTAAACGCCAAAAAATGCATAGTCATACCCTTTGGGAAAAACAAGGCTACCCCTAGCTACCATATAGGTGGCAATCCACTGAGCACAGAAAAAGTCATCAGAGATCTGGGGACCCAGGTTGACAGTAGCCTTTCGTTTGACACTCATGTTGCTAAAGTAGGTAGGAAAACCTTCTATATCACCCACCTGATCATGAAGGGATTCACATCTAGATCAAGGGAGGTCATCGTCCCCCTGTACTCATCACTTATTAGACCTATGATTGAGTACAATGCCCGTTCGAATGTATCTGACCAGACACCTGCTGCAGCTTGAAAGGCCCCAAAGTTCCTCACCAAAAGGATAAAGGGTCTCAAAAATATGTCTTATGCTGCCCGACTGAAAGAACTCCAGCTCTATTCAGTCTCATACCGCTTGCTCAGAGGTGACCTGTGCCTGACATATAAGGCCATGTCAAACCCAGATTTGATGAATATGCTTCACCTCAAAAATTTAGATCCCTCAGAACCACAAGGCGGGAGACTTAAACCTTGACACGGTTATAAATAGAACGTGCTGGAGGGACAGATTCATCACCCAGAGACTCCCTATGCTGTGGAACAAAATCCCGGTACATGTGAGGCAGAGCACCTCTCTGGTCTTGTTCAAGAGGAATCTTGACCAATGGATGGGAGATTGCAGATATACCCCAGGGATTACTTCAGCGTCACTGCTTGACAGAGGCACAGCAAAATGATAGGCATAGTTTTTATTCAAACTAAAGGGGTGGCGAAAGCCACATAACTATGGGCTAGGCTTATAAATGCCCTTGGGCAGATAGCCTAGTATGAACCTATGAACCTATGAACCTATTATCACATTCCTATTCCACATACTGCATCTCTGTAAGCATGGCTGCTACTGCTGCCTATGTTATATATGTAGTATATAGTATTATAATGTCATTATCACATTCCTATTCCACATACTGCATCTCTGTAAGCATGGCTGCTACTGCTGCCTATGTTATATATGTAGTATATAGTATTATAATGTCATTATCACATTCCAATTCCACGCACTGTATCTCTGTAAGTGTGGCTCCTACTGCTGCCTATGTTATATATGTAGTATATAGTATTATAATGTCATTACCACATTCCTATTCCACATACTGCATCTCTGTAAGCATGGCTGCTACTGCTGCCTATGTTATATGTGTAGTATATAGTATTAGAATGTCATTATCACATTCCTATTCCACATACTGCATCTCTGTAAGCATGGCTGCTACTGCTGCCTATGTTATATATGTAGTATATAGTATTATAATGTCATTATCACATTCCTATTCCACGCACTGCATCTCTGTAAGTGTGGCTCCTACTGCTGCCTATGTTATATATGTAGTATATAGTATTATAATGTCATTATCACATTCCTATTCCACATACTGCATCTCTGTAAGCATGGCTGCTACTGCTGCCTATGTTATATATGTAGTATATAGTATTATAATGTCATTATCACATTCCTATTCCACATACTGCATCTCTGTAAGCATGGCTGCTACTGCTGCCTATGTTATATATGTAGTATATAGTATTATAATGTCATTATCACATTCCTATTCCACATACTGCATCTCTGTAAGCATGGCTGCTACTGCTGCCTATGTTATATATGTAGTATATAGTATTATAATGTCATTATCACATTCCAATTCCACGCACTGTATCTCTGTAAGTGTGGCTCCTACTGCTGCCTATGTTATATATGTAGTATATAGTATTATAATGTCATTATTACATTCCTATTCCACACACTGCATCTCTGTAAGTGTGGCTCCTACTGCTGCCTATGTTATATATGTAGTATATAGTATTATAATGTCATTATCACATTCCTATTCCACATACTGCATCTCTGTAAGCATGGCTGCTACTGCTGCCTGTGTTATATATGTAGTATATAGTATTATAATGTCATTATTACATTCCTATTCCACATACTGCATCTCTGTAAGCATGGTCCCTACTGCTGCCTATGTTATATATGTAGTATATAGTATTATAATGTCATTATTACATTCCTGTTCCACACACTGCATGTCTGTAAGCATGGTCCCTACTGCTGCCTATGTTATATATGTAGTATATAGTATTATAATGTCATTATTACATTCCTGTTCCACACACTGCATGTCTGTAAGCATGGTCCCTACTGCTGCCTATGTTATATATGTAATATATAGTATTATAATGTCATTATCACATTCCTATTCCACGCACTGCATCTCTGTAAGTGTGGCTCCTACTGCTGCCTATGTTATATATGTAGTATATAGTATTATAATGTCATTATTACATTCCTGTTCCACACACTGCATGTCTGTAAGCATGGTCCCTACTGCTGCCTATGTTATATATGTAGTATATAGTATTATAATGTTATTATCACATTCCTATTCCACATAGTGCATCTCAGTAAGTATGGCTCCTACTGCTGCCTATGTTATATATGTAGTATATAGTATTATAATGTCTATCACATTCCATTTCCACGCGCTGTATCTCTGTAAGTGTGGCTCCTACTGCTGCCTATGTTATATATGTAGTATATTTATTTATTTATTTTATTTTATTTTACATTTGTTGACCAGGCTAGTCCAACTGGATACATGTCCATTTTCAGTAGATGCCCGGGGTGATAAGTTCCAATTAAGCTAATAAATCAAGAAATAAAAATTAAAAACACTGTTGTTGGAGATTAACATCAAGAACTTGACTACAAAGTTTAATAAAACAATACAGTACTACTAGAAGCATATTTACATGGTAAAGAGTTTGACATTAATCATGTAGAAGACTAGGAAAAAAGAACAGATTCAAACTAATTATTAAGGTTGTTTCGAAGTATTACACTCAAAGTGAAAAAAAAAAGTTAGCATATATACATAGTGGAACACATGTGCTCACAGCAGGATGATTGTTCTACAGTACATACTCAGAGGTAGTTACCAGAAAAGACTAGACTAAAATCAGAGTAAAGGAAGCTTACTAATCCCACCTTAAGGGTTTTGGGAGGGAGGTATACAGTGATGGTGTCATCATACTGGGAGAGTGTTAGTCTGGGTTAGTACACGGGCATAGCCATTGTGTATTAAGGAGTATTTCTAGTTGCTTTTTGAAAACTGGTAATGATGTAAGTGATGCTAGTTCGCTGGGAAGCCTATTCCAGGTTTTCCCCACAGAATTAGAGAAAAGAGAATCACCTGCTTTGTTGTAGGACTTCTGGATGGTTACTAGTAATTTATCTGCTGAGCGAAGGGTTGTAAGATTTTTGTAGGGTGTGATAAGGCTACAGAGAATTGGAGTATTACTGGGATGATACAAAATCATATGGGTGATAGTAAAGTTGTAATTGTAGCTGGTTTTGCAGTTCTAGCCATCCTAGCTGTTTAAGATTTTGACAATGGTGGGTTCTAAATGGGGAACCAGTGGCATACTGCTGCCTGTATTATATATGTAATATATAGTATTATAATGTCATTATCACATTCCAATTCCACGCACTGCATCTCTGTAAGCATGGCTGCTACTGCTGCCTGTATTATATATGTAATATATAGTATTATAATGTCATTATCACATTCCTATTCCACGCACTGCATCTCTGTAAGCATGGCTGCTACTGCTGCCTAAGTTATATATGTAGTATATAGTATTATAATGTCATTATCGCATTCCTATGTCACATACTGCATCTCTGTAAGCATGGCTGCTACTGCTGCCTATGTTATATATGTAGTATATAGTATTATAATGTCATTATCACATTCCTATTCTACATACTGCATCTCTGTAAGCATGGCTGCTACTGCTGCCTATGTTATATATGTAGTATATAGTATTATAATGTCATTATCACATTCCAATTCCACGCACTGCATCTCTGTAAGCATGGCTCCTACTGCTGCCTATATTATATATGTAATATATAGTATTATAATGTCATTATCACATTCCTATTCCACACACTGTATCACTGTATGTGTGGCTCCTACTGCTGCCTATGTTATATATGTAATATATAGTATTATAATGTTATTATCACATTCCTATTCCACACACTGTATCTCTGTAAGTGTGGCTCCTACTGCTGCCTATGTTATATATGTAATATATAGTATTATAATGTCATTATTACATTCCAATTCCATGCACTGCATCTCTGTAAGCATGGTCCCTACTGCTGCCTATGTTATATATGTAGTATATATTATTATAATGTCATTATTACATTCCTATTCCACGCACTACATCTCTATAAGCATGGCTGCTACTGCTGCCTATGTTATATATGTAGTATGTAGTATTATAATGTCATTATCACATTCCAATTCCATGCACTGTATCTCTGTAAGCATGGCCGCTACTGCTGCCTATATTATATATGTAATATATAGTATTATAATGCAGGTGACTAATTAAATTAAAAAAATGATAAGCATAAATGGAACCGTGACAGCACAGACATGGTCCTGGGGATATGCAACAATATAATCCAAAACAAAATGAGCATGGAAAAAGGGAACTAGGATATGAGTAGCATGATTCCATGGCCAACAGGACTTTAATGGAGTAATGGTAGACAAAAGGATATCGGCAAATTAAAACCCAGATGGCAGTTGCTAGAATGAGAGTAAACAATTGGTGGAATAAAGGTGATGGGAACTTTGCCAGGACAGTGGAAGGGATACAGACTAATACGACCAGAGCAAATATTTAGTCATTTCTTGCCATGAGCACCCAGCTATAGCTCCTGTATCCAAGGGATTGTGCAAGGAACTGCTGTAAAATACCCCACATTAAAACTGTAGATTCCTGAATAACAGATCTGTGAAGAAAAGTCCAGCTGTACTCTGTCATGATATACAAATATCCTGATGGAGTGGAGCATTTTGTTCTAAAATGTCATTCATCAGAACATTGACAAACAGCTGGCTGTATCCAAAACAGACTGTACTCACCATGCACTTAATTTCCTGCTTGGCCATAAAAGTTAGTTTGCAGTAGGATAAGTAAGAAATTGAAGTTGAAGAAGTCTAGAGTTGTAGGTAACAAAGTAATATATAAGCATATAGTTTGTGAAAAATGTGTGAATTAGCAAAAAAAGCAAACCACATCTGGGAGAGGAACTGCTTAGATCTGTTTACGTAAAAAGTCCTATACTTTCTTGAAGATCTCACATACATAAACTTACTCCAACAGCCATCTCTTCACATGCCCATACTGTTAAAATTCTACCATTGCTGCTGCAGTGCCGTCTAGCTCTTTTATCAGTATCTAACAAGAAGAAAAAGTCTGTCTCATCTTCTTAACCAAAAAATTCCACTGTTGCCAACTTTGACATTTTACACCACTCTGGATAACCCCATATGCTCTGCCTCCTATAAGTAAATGCAAGCTTTCAGCCATCAGTTTTGTTAGGATCCAGTTTGTCCCGTCACACATGCACACATACACACACACACACACACCACACTTCTGTGTAAACATAAGGCCGTGTGGGTCTTTTCTCTTTAAGTAACACAAAATCTCAGCATGCAGATAAACCTGTATGTAAAAAGAGAATAATAAAAAGAAAGAGTCACAAGTCTCCATAGTAACGACTCAGGTGTTAGTAATGAGGTTTGCAAGATAATAACCAGGCTTGGCAGCCATCAAGGCGTAGGTACCTATGGGAGTGTGCAAAGCCAAAAGTAAAGACTTGTACACTGCACATTTGGGAGATAAGACATACTCAGTGCATGACTGTTCTCATAGGGCTTAGAAGCCCAAGTTCTTGTCCCGTGAAGGAAGAAATGAGCTACAGTGGGTGGTACAGAGGTATATATGGACTGTGGCCATCAATCGGAATAAAAACTGTGGAAACATTCACATATAGATTTCTCATACTGTGTAGTAAACTCAAGAAAATCTTAACCCAAATGTCATGAGTATTCTTGGATTGTTGATCAACTTAATGGCTTCTTTGGCAGAATTATTTTTTTCTGTTATAAAATCTGAAATGTACTGATATAGTGGATGTCTATGAGAAGATGGTATAGTATCAAACTACAAATGTTTACAGGGGCAAATTTAAATGGTGTCTTGTGTGGTTGTGGTATAATAATATCCCAATAACCAAAACTCCATAGCCCAACTCACTGAACCTGGAACACCTAAGCACAGTAACCTTACTACATGAAGTACTGAGAAAACAAATCCAATTCACTGAATCTGGCACACCTGAGCACAGTAGACTTACTACCAAAAGGTTGAAAAACTAACTTCCCTAAGACAAATCTAATTAGGAAATGTTCACAAATAAAGGGCTTCACCCCTCACCCCCCAACATGATAGTGTGTGAGTGTGTGTGTGTGTGTGTGTGTGTGTGTGTGTGTGTGTGTGTGTGTGTGTGTGTGTGTGTGTATGTATGTGTATATGTGTGTGTGTGTGGGGGGGGGGGGTCTGCATGCTGTATCTATATTTATTGCATACCTCTCAATCTGCCTAGACTGAAAGTAGGTACATAAACTCTTGAAAAGTAGGTATATCCACCAAAAATCTGCGTACCTAATTAGCATTGTATTTGACTAACAAATAGCATAACCCCTCCCACTGCCAGTAGGACTGGCAGATACTACCCAGAAAATGAAGTTTAAAAAGTCTAGTCTGCAAAGCTATGGAGAGGATCATAATGCAGCTCATAAACAAAGATGTAGGGGACTTGCAGACATTGGACCCGACCCAGTTTGGCTTCGTCAAGGGCAGATCATGCCTTTTGAACTTGATCGACTTCTTCGAAACAGTCACCAAAGCCATTGATGAGGGAAAGGCAGTCCATACAGCCTACCTTGACCTTGCAAAGGCTTTCGACACAATACCCCACTCGGGTATTGTAGAAAAACTTACCAGCTTAAATGTAAACCCATATGTCACAAGATGGGTTGCAAACGGACAGAACCCACAGGGTTAGAGTTGCTGGCGCTATGTCAGACTCCAAGCCGGTCACAAGTGGTGTCCCACAGGGCTCGGTCCTTGGCCCCCTATTGTTCGGCATCTACTTCTCAGAAGTACAGGCCAACATGGGAGGACTTTGGCTGACAAACTGGGCGCCATAATGGAAAGTGCATCAGACACGGCTATCCTTCAGAAGGGACTCACGGAAACAGATAGCTGGTGCCAGAGCCATGGCCTGAAGTTAAACGCCAAAAATGTATAGTCAAAAACAAGGTAACCCCAAGCTACCATATAGGTGGCAATCCACTAAGCACAGAAGAGGTTATCGGGGACCTGGGGACCCAGGTTGACAGTGGCCTTTCTTTTGACACTCACGTTGCTAAAGTGGTTAGAAAGACCTTCTACATTGCCCACCTGATCATGAAGGGATTCACATCCAGATCTAGTGAGGTCATTGTTCCCTGTACTCTTCACTTATCAGACCAATGATCGAGTACAATGCCCGGATGTATCTCACCCAACATCTGTAGCAATTGGAGAGACCCCAAAAGTTCCTCACCAAAAGGATAAAGGGACTCCAAAATCTGTCATATGCTGCCAGATTGAAGAAACTCCAGCTCTATTCAGTCGCATACCGTCTGCTCAGAGGTGACATGTGCCTGACATACAAGGCCATGTCCAACCCAGAATTAATGGACATGCTCCACCTCAAAATCCAAATCCACCAAAACCACTAGAGCAAGCAACTTAAACCTTAGCACGGATATAAATAGGGCGTGCTGGAGGGATAGATTTATCACTCAGATATGCTGTGGAATAAAATCCCAGTCCATGTGAGGCAGAGCACTGGCTGGCTCTGTTCAAGAGAAATCTTGACCTGTGGATGGAATCATCTCTGTGTCACTGCTGGACAGAGGCACAACAAACTAATGGGCACAGTATTTTTCATATAACTTATAAATGCCTTAGGGCAGATAGCCTAGTATAAACCTATGAACCTATAAAAAAAACAGAGGTGACAAAAAGAATGTAAAAAATATAAGCATATTGTCAAAGGTAGTGTAAAATCTGCAGACTTTGATGATTTGATTGGACGGCACAGTGGTGCAGCAGTAGCGTTGTCACCTCACAGCAAGAGGTTCTCCGGTTTGATTCTCAGCTGGGGTGCCTTCTGTGCGGAGTCT
Organism: Protopterus annectens; assembly: GCF_019279795.1. Classification (NCBI taxonomy): domain Eukaryota; kingdom Metazoa; phylum Chordata; order Ceratodontiformes; family Protopteridae; genus Protopterus; species Protopterus annectens. The sequence continues at coordinate 91,460,959 of NC_056739.1, read as the reverse complement.
GCATGTCCTCCTTGCATTCATGTGGGTTTCCTCTGGGTGCTTCGGTTTCCTCCCACGTTACAAAGACATGCATATCTGGAGTGTTTCTCCCCGCGCCTCCACCGAAAATTGGCTTTGTTCCTAGTCGGACTTTCCCGACTAACAAATGTTAAATAAATAAAATAAAAATAAACAAAAAATGAGTGATGGAAAAAAAAGCTACCTTATAAAGTCATTGATGTTTGCTTCTGAAACAGGAATCTGTAACATTGGTCCTGTTTCTTTAAATTATTGATGCTGCTAGTCTGTCGTTGAGGCCGGTTTTGTGTCCTCTGGTAGTTAGCACAGACGATTAAGGCTCTGAGCTGTTAACGAGCTACGTTCTGTGGTACAGGTTTTGATTCCCTCACCCTTCAGTTGCCTTCAACTTGACATTGGGCAAGTCAGTTAACCAGAACAATTGTGAATCTGGGCTAGGGCAATCAATGGTCTTGTGGACTGTATGCCTATTAACTACCTATGAAACTAAACAGTTTCAGAATCGTGCATTAACAGTGGGGTGATTTGCAGTGATTCAGAAAATTGTGTGAAATTGATTAAATTAAGCCTGAAAATTTGCACAAACCTCCAAAACTAGGTGCATCTTGAAAATGGGTAAATTAACCCTGAAAATAGGTAGGTACTTCCACACCAGGTATGGTTGAGGGGTTTGCAGGATGGTCACATCTGAGTAAGTTAAATACTTATAGCAGTCACCTTCCTTAAATTATAACAACACATTTCCTGAAAGAATGTGCTTTTCTGGTTACTGTCTTATTATTGGAGGCACTGTTATCAGTAAGATAGCTTTGCGATTGTGCAATTAATAGATATCATCAGTGCACTACCATGTAAATATCCTTCCCTACACATACACAAAAAAACAAAGAAAAGAAGCATCTGTAAAAAGCATATAATATGATAATCTATGCAGTATCTTCATATACATGGTAATCCATACACATTCATCCCTACAAAAGGTCAAAATATCTGAAAAGAACCACTTCTGTCACTAAATGTGGTGAAACTATCATTTGGTTCCTTTGTGTTTTGGGAAACTTTGCTTTTGATCAATTGCTCTGGCATAATGTGTGTGTGTGTGTGTGTGTGTGTGTGTGTGTGTGTGTGTGTGTGTGTGTGTGTGTGTGCTCTGGCATAATGTGAGTGTGTGTGTGTGCGTGTCTTCTGGTGATACTGCTGGGCTTCGGTAATCTAGATATAATCAGTGTGGCACATACCAATCAAGATACTGCTGGTTGTGTGATACTACATCATCTACAACTGAATGCAGTTTGTTCTTCATATGTTCTTGGCGTCATTATTTATACTTCAGTGTGGTTAATTTGTAACCTCAGCCTAAAAAGTATGGGTGTGCTTTTTGTATCATCCATTTTACTTAAATACACAGCTGTTCTGCGTCTGCCTTTCTGTGCTCAGTGCCATATATCCAGAGTTGTGCTGTAGCCTGCCCACCTCACCTGATTACCAAACAAACAATTAAATGAATGGTCATGGGATCAAAAAGGTTGTACAGGGGGAAATACATAGTCTTGTGAATGAACTTGTGAATTTCATCAGAAGCATCCTGCTGCAAAGATGGAAAATTCTATACAGTTGTTGTAGTTGAGGTGCTGCTTATAAGACTGACATTTTCCAAATGAGATTAGCACTAGCTATCTTATTTGGTGTTAGCGGAACACAGCACGTATCTCTGGCTGGTGAACTGATCCAATTCTCACCAGTGGGTAGGAAAAGCCAAAAAAAATCTGGATAGAGTAAGTCAGCAAAAATATTTATACATATAATGAAGTCCTTTTGCTTTTTATAAAAGAAAATCTCACATTCCATGTGGTATGTTTTCAATGAGCTTATAAATTCAGTCTTTACGGCTGTTACAAATTACTACTTCAGTTTATCATTTTCATAGTCATAGATATTCAGAGAGTAGCTGTCTTGTTTATTCTTAAAATCTAAACTTTATTATAAATAACTTAGCCAAATGCACATTAGCATAAATCTGCACTGAATAGCAGAATAATTAGCTAGCAGTTAAGTGGAATTATTCTCAGTCTAAGCTCACTGCAGTATTATTGAAAACAGAGCCCGTCGGTCTCAAGGAATACAAGTCCCTTTCTTTGCACCAACAAGCTGCACATCCCCACTTAATTTCTTAACATAATCAATGCAGCATCATAGTCCTGAACTGTTTTACAATCAGCTAAAGTGCATTTACAGACTTGCAATAACCAAGGAGCTGATAATGATCCATTAGTGCTGCCAGAAGATATTACTGAGCTAAGCACAATTATTTTGCTTTTCCATTTTTGCTTGCTATTATAGGCTATTCGCTGGGGAATACCTGAGACAAAATTAAAAACTGTAATTGCTAAAACTGAGTTTATAACATATGATGTTGTGTAGTCCTATCTCGCTGTAATTCTTGCTGGATGAGTTCGGAGCCGAACCTCAGCTCTGATTCGACCGATACAAAAGCTCGAGAGCTTTTACTGGCTTGAGGCTGTCCACTATCCCATGGTGCACCACGGCAATTCCCCAGATCTCGTTTGCCACGAAAGCTTCGAGGTTGTCTTCTTTACTGGCTCGTTGGGTAAGTGGAATTTTTTTATATTTTTGTCTATATTTCTTCTTTCTTAATAATAGTTTTACCTTTATTATCTAGAGGGATTGCATGAATGTTATCATCCCCTGTCCCTTCTTTAAGGATTGTACAGCCCATTTAAGTTAGAGGGCCATAGTTGCCCATTTAAATTAGAGGATCTTTCCTCTCTATGTGCTAGTTTTCTTCTTTCTATATATAAAAAAAAAATAAAAAAAAAAATATATATATATATATATATATATATATATATATATATATATATATATATATGATAACAATAGTACAACTATAAAGATATATTTGTTTCATTTTTCCTTTTCATTAAAAATGTCAAATGATAAAGATAACGAACACAAAGAATACTGCCCTTCTGGCTTTAAAAAGTGTGACAAGTGTTCTCAGAAAATGTCGTTGACCGACAGTCGCACCAGTTGTGTGTATTGTCTTGGGGAGCCCCATTGGCAAGAACCCTAATGGACATGCTCCACCTCAAAAAATCCAAATCCACCAAAACCACTAGAGCAGGAGGGATAGATTTATCACTCAGAGACTCCTATGCTGTGGAATAAAATGTGAGGCAGAGCACCTCGCTGGCTCTGTTCAAGAGAAATCTTGACCTGTGGATGGAATCATCTCTGTGTCACTGCTGGACAGAGGCACAACAAACTAATGGGCACAGTATTTTTCATATGGCTAGGCTTATAAATGCCTTAGGGCAGATAGCCTAGTATAAACCTATGAACCTATGAACCCTGTACCATTTGTCATGCGTTTAGCACCAGGGTTCTTAATGAATGTAAAAGGAAACTAATTGATAGGGGTCTGATGAGAAGTTCCTTCCAAGAACAGCTAGAACAAGGTCAGACTGTCTCTAAAAATCACAAAAGGAAATCTCCATCAGCTCCTGCTTTGGAACTGACAGAAAAATCAAAAGCGACAGAGCTAAAGAGTTCTGGCTCCGATTCTGCTTCTTCAGTCTCGGTGCCGTCTGTTTCAGCGACTCTGAGACAGTCATCTTTGTCGAGAAATTCAGTAATCTTGGAACCAGTTTCACCAACATTAAGATCTCCTATTTTGGAAAGGAGGAAATCTCCATCTATCTCCACCCATTCCACCAGGACACTATCTGATGAGGATGTACGGCGGGTGGTGAAGAAGCTGCTCTGTAACCTGCCACTGGCAAAAATTTTAGCTTCTCTGGACCCAAAGGTTTCGGATCCATCCCATCCTCAGTCTACTGTTCCTTCTCTGACTGCCTCACTTTTGGAGTCTAATGTTTCGGGTCATATAATGCTGGAACCCTCGGTTCCGAGAACTCTTCCTGCTTCCTCGGAACCAATAACTTCATTGGCTCAGTCTGGAGCCAAGGTTTTTGGGAGCCGGCACTCTCTGGTCGACACCGGAAGGGATAGTTGCCCCGGTTTTTCTTCTGATCCAACCCTCCCTCTCAGTGCTTTGGCTCGTGAGAGCTCAGCTCCCACGTCCGCTTCAGAGCCTGCTTCTTCATTTCGGAGTCGACCTTCCATTTCCTCGGAGTGGAGGTCTTCTTTGGAGGAGGTGGTAAGGCTTTCGAGGCGATAGAGCTTTGTCAAGTACTAAAGCCCTGCCATTGGACTCGACATCCCTCCAGCAGCTGCTAGCAGCATCTTCTCCCCTGCCTGCCCCAAAGCATAGGGAACCAGAGCTCCAAGGAGCCCCCATAGGAGGTGTCCCCTTTTCCAAAACCTCCCCAGATTACCCCCACTGGAGAGGTCCCCAGAAAGAGAGGTTGTAAGAAGAAGCATATTGACTTACCTGAGTCTGTCACTTCTGACACTAAGTTGGATGAGACACTGAGTTGGATGAGTCAGAAGGGTCCCCAAGATCCCCCTCTGAGGATGTCTCTTTTGCGGGCATCCTAGAAATCCTTAGACAGAGGGGTGATTGGAAGACCTCTAACCCTACTGAGGATGAATCAGTGTACCTTGAGGCTTTTGGTTCTCAACCTTCCACCTCCTGGGTGACACCGCCATATGACCAACTGTTAGGGGTCATATCTCGGAAAGCTTGGACCTCTCCGGACACAGTGGAGCCTGTCCCGAGGAGGCCTAATAAATTTATTACTGCTCCAGAAGACAAAACCTTTCTAACCAAGGGAGTACCTGTGGATGCTATGGTGGTAGCAGCAGACACAAAGAAGGAGTTATCTGAGACATCCTCAAATATCCATCCTCCTAATAAAGAGTCTAAGACGATGGATAGGTATGGAAAGCGTACTTTTCTTCAGCAGCTTTTACCTTACAATCACTGAACTACCTGTCCCATTTTACTAGGCTACAAAGGGATCTCCTAAAGGAGATGGAAGATACCCTTCAAGGTTCAGTAGCTTCGGGATCCGCTGACAAGGTATTTTTGCAGCTCTCCACCCTTACCTCTATTGCTAACTCATTTATGAGGCTGATTTCTTACACAGCTGATTGTGCAGGCAGGGCAGCTGCATCAGGAATATCTCTTAGGAGACATTCCTGGATGTGTCTGTGCAATTTTATGGAGTCCTTCAAGTCTTCCTTTACCAACATCCCCTTTGATTGTTCAAGTCTTTTTGGACCTCAGGTAAAAGAGACTTTGACCAGGTGCGAGCAGAAAGGGAAAACCTTATCTGCTGTGGGAATCCGTTTCTCCCTTCCTTCCAGACCATATCCTAAGGGTCAAACAGGAGGGAAAATGTGGTTTCGTAAATCCCAAAATGGTTTCCCTCAAGCACATGGTCAACCCTCCCCTAGAGGCAGAGGGGGGAGGTTATAATGGAAGGCGCCGCTCTTGTGGCAAAGGGGGTCCACAACACCAGGGTGATAGAGATGCTTTCTCTGATCAGCCCTTTCATCGCCCTTGAAGGGTTGCCCGACTGTCCATCTCTGGAGGCAGTCGGGGGTCATCTGTCACTGTACCCAAGCACCTGGCTACAAATTTCTCAAGATTGATGGGTACAAAATATAATTTCCAGTGGTTACCTCATTGCTTTTGTTTCTGTTCCCCCTACTAATCGGTCTTTACCAGATGTACCACCCAATCAGATAGACCATGCAACATTAGAGGTTATCTCGTTGCTTCAAAAAAGAGTCACCCAAGAAGTCCCCACAGAGCAAATAGGATCTGGAACTTACGAAAAGAAACTGTTGAAGAGTACTGATCCTCATTGCCCCTCTGGCCCCCCAAGTCTGGTCTCCTTCCATGGCCTTATTCCTTCCTTATGAGGGGGGAGGGAACCATGGGAACCATTTCATTTTTCTCCACTCCTGATTTTGTTCTCCTTCCATCCTACCATCCAATTCCTGAAATTGGGCTGCAGCCAGTTCCATAGCCAGGTGTTTATCTCTTTCTTTCTCTCTTTCTAACACATCAATCTTTTTTTCTCCACAAACCTTCCACAGAAAATCATCACTCCAGCAAATGGAAAATATTTTCCATTTGGGCCATCTTGGGAACATGGGTACCCTTTAAGCCAAATTCACTGTGTAAAACTCTTTATGTAAAACTTTGTCAGGAGTCTCCTCTCCAATCAGGCAACCTGGAGCCCTGACTGGGAAACTTTACTTTAACTTGACCTCATTGATGTCTCCACCACTTGAACCGTCTCTTCATCTGACTTGAAATTGTTGTCTTGGAAGACATTGTTCTTACATTATAAATTTTTATCCAGGTCCCTGGGTCATCCACTCCCACTGTGCTACTGTGTGTCTTCAAGTCTGAGCCATGATACATGTGCTAGAAACACTGTCCCATCCAGCAAGAATACGGGTGAGATAGGACTACATAATAAAGAAGCATAAACTTACTTACACGTCATGTTTGTAGTCCAGCTCATGTTTGTAGTCCACATTTTCACCCCCCCTCCTTCCCTTCCCTCCCTCCTTGGAAGATCTGGATTACATCCTTTATGCTGCCTTGACTGTTATAGTTGTTTGTCGTCCAGAGTGCTATGAAATGTAAAGTAAAATTCCTTTTGTTTATATGTACATAGTTATTGAACGAATATTATGTATTTATGTATTTTCTTACTTTCTTGCAAAAAGATCTGGGATTTCACGCAAAAAATGGGATAGGGGATAGCCTCGAGCCATTAAAAGCTCTCGAGCTTTAGTATCAGCCGAGTTGGAGACGAGGTTCTGCTCCGACCCCATCCAGCAAGAATGTAGGCAAGACGGACTACAAACATGGAACATTATGGTCTTGCTTACACTTTGTTTACAAAAAAAGGCCATATGGATATATAGACACATGCAGACCATGCATTCCTGTTTGGACATGTTGTGCTGTCCTGTGTGTGGTTATTCCATCCACTTCAGCTAGATAGACTGCTCTGATCTAGTGCAACCACAGTCTGGCCAGTTTGATAATCTGTATTCATGATTGATACAATGCCCCATTCGAAATGTATCTGACCCACACTTGCAGCAGCTGGAGAGGCCATCAGTGTCACTGAGCACAGCAACACAAAAGCAAAACAATCCCCATACTAAAGCTATATGTGGCGTAAGCCACAAAAACTAAGGGGCTGGCGTAAATGTCCTCGGGGCAGATAGCCTGGTAACCTAACCTGAAGAACCTATGAACCTATGAACTTTGTAGAGCAGATTAATCAGAAAATAAAAACCTTTCCAAATCTGTTTTATTAGCTTTAGATGAATGCATAAATATACAGCAAAACCAGTCCCAAGGGCATACTGTTATAACTTAAATTGTGTTCTATATCATTTATTACATCAAACAACACAACGGAGGTATTTAACTGTTTTTTTTTTTTATATTAAACTTGACAATAAATAATGTTTTCTTATATAGCAAGTATTGTATAGTGTCCTAAGTATGTTATTAGCTGTGATGATCCTTGTCGTTTGTATTTAAATGATGGTTTTATGGACGTTGTCCTGATTCTCAGCTAGAGCGCCTTCTCTGTGTGTGTATACATACATGAATGATACCTTCATTGAAGGTTCGCTGGTGCATCCTAACCGGAAAAAGCCAAAAGATCCAATTTCACCCTCCCCCTTCTAAAACATAATAATAGGTAATTTAATATTAAAGCACTTGGAAGGCTCATTAACAAATTAGTCGTTATTCTGGAAGACCATGGTATAACTCCGTTTATTCAAGAACCATAGACACAGTCTGAAACCAAATATAACTCATTACTTGACCTAGTAATTACTAGCATTCCAAATCTTGTACAAAACATTACATTTCTGTAGCTTTAGCAATCACTGTCCCGTATTTTTTTCCCTGTTATTAAAAACTACACAGTATCCTGTTGGTAATCACCAAGTCTAACCAAAATATCTCTAAAATGAAAAATCATCTCAGTGGTTTAAACTGAAGCCCAATCCTAAACAGCCAAAATACAGTGGTAGGCACCAGTACTCTCACAAGTATCCCATACGACACTGAAATCACCCACTTTCCAATAATAACATGCCTACAGAAGCCAAAACTAACCTCTGGTTCATACTGAACTTAAATATCTCCTCAGATTAAGAAACTATACATCGATGACTGGGGGAAAAAGCAACATGTAGAACATTTAGCACATCTTAATACCTTTGTAATTTAGCTAAAAAGCGACAGCTTTGGTATACCTAATGTTTTTGGAAACATACTAATAATCTAAGAAGCTAAACAATAGAGTGATGTGAACATGTCAAACGGTATCCAAAAACCTGGCCAGCTATTCCCTCAAGACCATCTGAAAAGAATTCTCCTGTTCCCTAGTCTCAAATCCCTCTCACCCAAGCCACACTTAAAGAATGTCTCCCACTCTTCATTCTCTGCACCTTCTACTTCCAGTAGACTAAACCCAGTGAAATACAAGAACAGAGAGTAGCTAGAGAAACCCCCAATACATTGTCCCTTATCCAGTCTTGGTGCTGATAAACTGCACCCTTCATTTATCCATCTTTGTAGTGAACACCTAATTCAGCTTCTGCAATATATCTACTACATTTTACATACCTTCTTCTGTTTATAACATCTTTCCTTCCTAGAAAACCAACTACCACACACATACCATTAAGAAGAAATTGAACACTGCCCCTGACTTCTACCCATCTCAGTTCTCCCCAGTCTAGACAAAACATTTGAAAAAAAATCAGTTACCCTCAAGTTCCAAAATGCATGAGAAAGAATATTATGTTCTAATCTGACCAACATTGATTATGGTCTGGTAAAAGCACCATGACAGCAACTGGACCTTTACTGATCACATCTTATTAAATTTTGGGGCGGCACAGTGGTGCAGCGGTTAACGTTGTCACCTCACAGCAAGAGGTTCTCTGGTTTGATTCTCGGCTGGGGTTCCTTCTGTGTGGAGTTTGCATGTTCTCCCTGTGTTCGTGTCCTCCAGGTACTCCGGTTTCCTCCCACATTCCAAAGACATGCATCTGGAGCATTTCTCCCCAGGCCTCCGCTGAAAACAGGCTCTGTGGAACCTAGTCGGACATTCCCAGTCAACAAATGTTAAATAAATAAAAAAATAAAAATAAATATGGATAAGGGCAACTTAAATGGTGCTATAGTTACAGATTTTACAAAAGCATTTGTCACAATAAGCTATTCCCATGTCAATAGAGCCCTGATGAATACACATCTGAATACTACTGCAACAAATTGGTGTAAAAACTGTCTTTCTAACTGCCAGTGCAGAGTAGTTAAAGTTCTCTCTCAGACTTGGCACAACTCAAGTAAGGAATACTTGAAGGATCTACCTTTGCTCTGGTCTCACTATTTATGAATTAATCCCCTTCCATACTCATATCCAACTCCCAGACACTTTATCTGGATGACATGGTTTTCTACAAGTTAACCTGAACCCAGTCACAGTTCTTCAGTGCCTCGAACAAGAACTCAGTATTCTGACACCATGCCTTCAGAATAGTAATTTATATCGGAACACTGCAAAACTAAAGCCATGATCTTTAGCACCACTCACAAATTCAAATCTGTATCCCATCTAGCCAATAAAAAACCCAAAGATAACAGGCTTTTTAGTATTTAGGAATCTGGCTAATCCAACACTGTAACTTTCAGTTCATATTCAGCAAATGAAGAGCAAAATGAATGCAGCCCATTTCTGTGCCAAAAAATCCCTTCTCATCCCCAGAAGGAATTAGTGCCATAAAGAAGTAATATTACTCTCCCAGCTTTACTATGGACTGACAGGTATAGCTTCCATTTACCCATCCCCCAAAAAAGCTCTTCTCACTACAGTCTGCTATCAGTTTATTACACTGATAGCTCCATAGACATCATCACTGCTCAGTCCTTTCTAAGACCAAATGGCCTACATTCTAACAAAGCAGTGACCTACTGTCAGGCGTAATGCTCAGCAGATTATGCTAATTATGGCTTCCTTTCTCTTCCCAACTTGTAAACGCCCCACGCCCTCTGCTAATTATATATACCAACTCTGAGATCACACAGTACCAAGGAAAAAGCATATTCTGTTACCTCCAATATTATTATTTTTAATTGCTGGAACCTGTGTTCTGAGAGACTGCCTTCCAGACTATCTACAGAACTGAGTACATTTTTTTTGGTTTTAGAGTTTGTTAATTGTTACTTAGATCTCTGTGGAAACTGTTGTCTCCCTGTTCTGAGAGACTTGTTGTTGTTGTTGTTGTGTCTTTCGGCTTTTCCCGGTTAGGGGTCGCCACAGCAGAACTCCGGTCCGCTAATGATTGGTAGTTGATTTTTACGTGCTGAGTTACCAGCCCTGACGCACAACCTTCAACGAAGGTACACCCATTCATGCATGTCTCCACGCAGAAGACGCTCTAGCTGAGAATTGAACCGGACAACATCTTACTGTGAGGAGACAACACTACCGCAGCACCACCACCCGAGGTATTGATCTGCAAATATACAGAGCTGAGTATATATATTTTTTTGTTTTAGAGTTTGTACTGTTAGTTGTTGCTTAGATCTCTGTTGAAACTGCTTTCACCAGCCACTCTCCCTATTTTTGGTTTGTAGTTTAAATATGGTGGCTTTTGCAGTTGCCCGCCCCACTGTAAATTTGATCTGGGACACTCCCCCAGTCCCATCTCTTTACCACATTCTACCTAATAAACTCTTTCTGTGCTTGCTTTTAGTCCTTTTTAATTTAATTGCATTTTTTAAACTGTATTTGGTCTAATAGTGCTACATACTCGTGTGCCAGCTTGCACTGCATGTAAATTGTTTTTACTACTGTTTTTGCTACTTTTCTGTAAAAAAAAAAAAAAAAAAAAAACTGTAAGCCTGTTCCCCACCTTGACTGTAACTAGTGTTCCAGATACAGATTTGCTCTATCCAGGACTGTATATAAGCTTCTGAGCCCCCCAAGCCTTTCTGTGTTGGAGGGAAGCCTTCTAGCTTATCAGTGGGAGTGGTAAGCACTAGGTAATCTGTCTACTACATAAGGAGTGGTTCTGGCCCAGAAATTGTAGTTATTGGCTGTTTGGGCAATGTCTTCCATCTTTCTCAATTTTCTGATTTGAAAGTCTGCATTTCTGTCCTGTAACTCATCTAGTGCAGATACAGATTCTTAGTTTTAGCACTTAAATTTGCTTATTCATGCTCAGCACTTGTTCAGAACTTGTAGGCACTAAATAAGCTACTAATTACTATAGCACTCAATCTTCCTCATTACCTAGAGGAAAACAGTTTTTGTACTTACTTTTCTCACTTGCTTAGAGAAAAACAGCTCTTGTACTCATTTTCCTCACTTATCTAGACAAAATTAGTTTTTTATTCAGGCATGTCCAAGGGTCAGCTCCCAGTGTTCTCTCCTATCTATCTGATGAATCTGGGCATCTTGAGGCAATGCAGAAATTACCTCATGTACACAGACAATCCTCTCCTCCTACCACCCAACACTACAACCTGTGAGAGATGCACTTATCTTGCCAAGCTGGAGGTAAAGCTCTCTCCAACCAAGACTGAACTTGACAGTCATGAAGAGAAGGTAAACATTTGCACCACACCACACTCATCACATAGTCTTACTAAATCTACACCACCAAAATCCACACATAGTAACACAAAAACATTCGCGGAGGCTCTCAATGATAATCTGTCTAAGCAACAGAGACCTCCAAAGCAGAAACGCAAGCAACCTCCATCCCCCAACACAACCCAAATGACACACAGCCCACAGACTCAGTGTGCCACTCAACCACAGCCAATAAGGCAAAACTACGTACCCAGCACACTAGTCATAGGTGACTCTATAGTTAGGCACACTGATGTCCCACTCACCAGGCTAAACAAGGAGAAGGTTACTGTCAGCTGCCTGTCGGGTACCAGGATCTGTCACATAACCCACGCACTCAGGTCACGCCACAACAAGTACAAATATGACTCTGTCATTGTCCATGTTGGTGTGAATGACCTGAGACGTACCTCCCTGGACTACATGAAAAGAGACATGGAAGAGCTCTCCGATCTTGTAGCCCAGACAGGTATGACCCGAGCCCTGAGTAGCATTCTGCAATCGCCCCGAATGATACCGCAGTACAAGGACAAAACGATTGACGTCCAACAATTGGCTAAGCTTCTGGTTTCATTCTAAGGGGATCCAGTATCTGTCTGCCTGGGATGACATGGTTGACAGACCACGATGCTTTGCCACAGATGGCCTGCACCTGTTGCCCCTGGGATTCCAGATACTGGCTAAGGCTCTTGCTGCCCCTATAGTGCCTTTTTTTAGGCAAGGTTCAAATAACAAATTCACCACCATAACAGGAACAGGCAAGCAAAAACTGAGGGTAATGCTTCTCAATGCTAGAAGTCTAAATCTCAAAATGCACTCACTCGAGGCACTCCTTAAAATGGAGAACATCGATATCTGTGCAGTGACTGAGATCTGGTTCAAGGCTCCAGAGAGCACCCCTGTACTACCAGGCTATAACTCATACCACACTTTTCGGCCATGTAACCTGGACCGTAACACCAAAGGTGGAGGTATGTCCATATTCATTAAGGATATCCACACCTCCAGGCTAGTTGCTCAACATAATGCATCCAAGGTTATCCAACTGCAACTAACTCTGGGCAAAACTGCAGTCCAAATTGTATTTGCTACAGATCCCCCACCATGCCCCAGGATTTCCACTCTTCTTTTCTTGATGTACTGGAAAATATTAGGGTTCAACCAAACACCCTAATAATGGGCGACTTCAACTACCCCATCATTAACTGGGAAAACTACCAGTGTAGCAACTCCTTAGCTCGTTTTCTGGAATTCATAAACTCCAATGCCCTGGATCAACTTATCCACAACCCCACCAGGGGCAACAATATCCTAGACCTAGTCATCACCAACATGCGTGACCGGTGTTCCACACCTGAAGTCAACTCCTTGTTGGTCCGATCAGACCATAAGCTAATCACCCTTGATATCCACATCCTGCCCCCACCCCCCATTAAGGAAACTACGGTAAAAACTTTCTCCAAAGCCAACTTCATGCTTCTGAAGACAGAAGTGGTGAACTTCATGACACCCATGCAGATGGACAATACAGTTACAACTGCTGAATCCTACACAAATGCACTCTATAAGCACTTACACGAGTGCATGGATCGTGTTATCCCAAACAGAACCAAGACGCTATCCTCTAAAAAAAGGAAGCCAATCTGGTGGTACCCTGTCACAAACAAACTGTACAACAGAAGGAAGAAACTGCTGCAAAAGAGATTAAAATCCCATGAATGGAGAAGCTCCCTGGTCAGCCTCAGTAAGAAGCTAAGATCCCTTATAAGATCCTCCAAAGCTGGCTATGAAATCAAAATTACCACTAATTCTAAGGACAACCACAAAGCATTCTATAGCTATGTCAAGAATCTCAATGGCAACACTCAGATCTGCTCTGAGTTACAGCACAAAGGTACGAAAATTACAGAACCAACTGATATTGCCAACATCCTGACAGATAGGTTCAGTGCTAACTTTACCCACCCTCACCCCCTAAAGGGCCCATATCTATACAGGATACTTAAGCACCGTGTTCAATAATAGCCCTGCATCAGGCTTTGTGCCCACTGAATGGTGCACAACAACATTATCCCACTTCGCAAAGGGGGAGTGACCACTGATCCCGGGAACTATCGACCTATTAGTCTGAAGAGCCTGGTCTGCAAGGCCATGGAACGTATCATCATAGGACTCATAAACAAAGACATTGGTAACCTCCAAACTTGGATCCCACCCAGTTCGTGTTTGTGAAAGGCAGATCATGCCTCCTGAACCTGATCGACTTTTCTGAGGCAGTCACCAAAGCCATAGATGAGGGTAAGGTGGTTCACACAGCCTATCTTGAACTCGCCAAGGCTTTCGACACCATCGCCCATTCTGGAATTATAGCTAAACTCACTAAACTAGGTATAAATCCCTACATCACAAGATGGGTTGCCAACTGGCTTACTGACAGAACCCACACTGTAAAAGTTGCAGACTCCAAATCTGACTTCAAAGCAGTGACAAGTGGAGTACCACAGGGTTCCGTCCTGGGACCTCTCCTGTTTGGTATCTACTTCTCTGAAGTACAGGCTAACACAGAAGGCCTCTGGCTAACGAAGTTCGCAGATGACTGCAAACTAGGAGCCATAGACTGCAAACTAGGGCCATAGTCAAGTCCCCCAGTGATGTGGACATCCTACAGAAGGGCCTCGCTGAGACAGATGCCTGGTGTCAGAGCCATGGCCTCAAGCTCAATGCCAAAAAGTGCAGTGTCATCCCCTTTGGTAAAAACTCTGTACCCATGAACTACCACATAGGCAGCAATCTACTTAACACCGACTGTGTGATAAGAGACCTTGGGACCCAGGTAGACAGTAGTCTCTCCTTTGATAGTCACATCTCCACAGTAGTCAGGAAGTCCTTCTACATGGCACACCTCATCATAAAAGGGTTCTCATCCAGGAAAAAATAAGTCATTGTTCCCCTCTACTCGACCCTCATTAGACCCATTATAGAGTACAATGCCCCTTTTGGAATGTACCTCACAAGACATCTGCAGCAGCTGGGAAGGCCACAGAAGTACCTCACAAAGAGGATTACTGGCCTCAAACAAACGCCCTACACTGACCACCACAAAATACTCCAGCTTTACTCTGTAGCATATCATCTACTCCGAGGTGATCATATAAAGCTATGTCAAACCCAGAGCTGTTGGACATACTACACCAAAAGAAATTCCAATCCCTCCAAGCTACACGCTCTAAGGACCTAAACCTTGTCACCACAATAAACAGGACATGCTGGAGGGATAGATTCCTGTCCCAGAGACTTCCCATACTCTGAAACAGGCTACCCATCTATGTCAAGCAAAGTTCTTCATTAGCACTCTTCAAGAAAAATCTTGATGAGTGGATGGGAAATAGGAAATACACCCTGAGGATCACTTCTGTGTCTCTGCTCGACAGTGGCACAGGAATACAACTTTCTCGTGTGGCGTAAGCTAGGGAACCCTGTTGGCTAGGCTTACGTAGGCCCTTGGGCTGATAGCCTAGTACCTACCTATGAACCTAAGTCGATCTCCCACCAAAGTTGATTTCGTATATATTTCAATATTCAATATATAATATTGTCTAGTATCTAACAACTGCCTTTCTCAGAACAATTTTGTAAATCTTTGATATGCAAATATTAGTAATTATGTTTCTTATCTACTGTATATTTTCTGTCCATATTTTGCTGTATTTTCTACATTGTATTGTATGCTATTGTTGGAGCTTTTCTCCCTAGGCCTCTACTGAAAATGGGCTCCCTGGGCCCAGTGGACTTCTCCGGTCATCAAACTGGAAATAAATAAATAAATGCATTTTATATATATATATATATATATATATATATATATATATATATATATATATATGTATATATGTGTGTGTGTGTGTGTGTGTGTGTGTGTGTGTGTGTGTGTGTGTGTGTGTGTGTGTGTGTGTGTGTGTGCATGTGCATGTATATTAGCTTTGGTGATCTGTAACAAGTTATGAAACTCAAAGGATTGCCCTGATGTCTAGTCCATAGCTTTTGTCATCCACATCTTTTCCATTCCTTAATATGTTACTTTTCTCCCTAATACAAACTGGCACACTCCCTTCATTCAGTTGTCTTCTTTTCCTAGCATATGATTGGCACCTAGTACTTTTTCATCCACCCTTAATCAGTTAGCCAGCTTTCTGTAAATACACCAAGGACTGACCTAATGTGAAGTTAGAAGTCTGACTTTCCTAGACATGTTTTATGTAGACTTGCCACTTTGAGTAGTAGCATTTGGCACTTTTCTCAGTTAAAGGCTAAACATCATTGTTTAGCTTTACGGAGTCTGACTGAATGACATGATTGTTTCCTATTAGCCAAAGCATTTTTTGTCCAGATGTAGTCTAGCTGGGTTGAAGATATGTATTTTATATGTGAGTTGGCCCCACGTGCAAAGGAAAAATTATATATGCATTGCATATTTCCCTTGGAACTTAATGCATCTTGTAAGGGGGAGCCTTTCCTGCATTATCACTTAGATCTGGTTCGTACTTTGCTGCATGCCTTAGTAGCAGATGTTCCCCTCTTTCAGTTTCTGGCTTTTATTCCACGGGGGGGGGGGGGGGCTACATTGCCATGCACAGAAATGTAATTTGGACAAAACTCTATGAAAGTACTCCTGTATCAGCATAGTGACTGTACTTTGTTAACTTTCTGTTTTACAAACTCTTTGTAGAAATAAGAGCATTTGTAATGTGTAATGCATGATCATAAAATGCAGACAAAGTTAATATTACATTTTGTAAGTAAAAGACATGCACTAGACAGAGCTTTGTGTCTGTCCTTATCCTCAGCTGAATGAAACACCCTCTGTGCCTTCACAGTGTGGGATGTTATCCCAAGAGATTTTTAATTTAACTTAAGGTACTTTACAGCTGTTCTATGATCTCATGGTATGGTCATTCAAATACAGTTTGAGTATTGTATGACTGAGTTCCTAAGTTTGCTTGAAAATGTTTTCGTTATTTAAATTTACTTGATGATTTTGCACGTCTGTGTAAGGATAGAGTGAGTGGCCTTATTGTGCACAGCACAGTAAGAAGATGTGGCAAAGTCCATATGGCAGAAGCCATGAAAAAGTTCAGTACATGAATGGATACACAGGTGCAAGTGTCTTTCTGAAAAAGAATGGTTTAATGAAAGAGGAGCTTGTCATAGGAAGGGAGCATAATAAGGGATAACACAACAAAACCTTCTTATACAAGGAGTGTTGAATTTAAAAACAAGGAAGACAGATTTTGTGTTTGCATGGGCTAATATAGAGAAGTCTAGCTGTAAGCAGGAAGTTTGCATTACAGCTGCAAGCAGAAAATTAGATTGGGTAGGTGACGTTGCAATACTATGGGAAATGATAAGCCTTGAATTGGCACGCATGCATATTTAGTCATTACGTTTAGTCCAGTTACATATTTAGAAAAACATCAGTGTTTTAATAAGTATGCCACCCAACGGGTTTCAGCCTAGTCTAAAACCCTAATACTTCCATCTAGGATCTGATATTCAGCCTTTTATTTCTGTTTCTGAAACAACTTTGATGTGTAAATCACAGCTACAGATGCAGAATCAGAAATCATTTGCAGACTGTAAAGGTGTATTTTAGTAGTTATGCATTTCAGAAGAGAGAGGGTTAACTTGTGCTAGGTCATTGTTTTATTTAATTAAAGGAAATATACTTAGCTTTTTTCAAACCTATGAAGTAAATATTTTGATTACCTTGAAAAGAAGACAGATCTGACACAACCGCCTAACCCTACATCATCAGTTTCGCAGAGCATGGGCTTCTTGGTTTGTGTCTTGCCATCATCTCTCTTTCTCTGCCTGTCTCTGTGTCGGATAGTATAGGTTAAATATAGACAGGTATCTAATAACATTGCTTAACGTCCCCACTAAGTTCATGGCTAATCTGCTGTAGTGACTTCGAGCTTAAGTCTTCAGTGGAATCTTTCTTTATGTTATATGTTAATGTTTTTGTCAAAGTGAAGTAAAACAAAGGCTTTGTTTCATTTATACTGTTCTCGGAAATTCTCCATTGTGTTTGGAAACCTGCACTTTGTTTATTCTGGTGTATGCTGGATGCAGCTGCTTTCTTTCTATTAGGTCTCGTTTGTAAATAGTGCAGCAAGACTGGCATTCTTCCAGTAGTCAAACTGGGCAAAATGCAGATCAATCACTGAGTGATGTTTTGTAAAAGCAAGCTAACATCATCGAGATCTACATTACCATCTTTCTAAGGGGCTGCTTTATCCTGTACTCCCTCCTCACACGTGCACTTAAATGTAAGTGCAAGTATGTGTGTGTATGTACAGAGACAGACAGACAGATAGATAGGGGAAAGTTTTTGCTTCCTCCTTGAATGAATGCTGAGGGATAACAGGAATATAGTGAAGATTTGTTTTATACAGTTTACTCGCACAAACAGATTGGGCAAACTCAGTTTAAGAGAATACCAGAAAGCAGTGACCTGTTATTTGGCAGTGCTTTAATGTACACATTATCTGGTTTTATAATAGTTTCTTTGTAAAATATTAGTTTTGTCATTATTATTATCATTATTGCTGTTAATATTTTATCTCTTCCTGCTGTAGCAGCCTTTAGCTGATTTGGAAACTCTGCAGGCTGGGTACGGAACTCACCAGATTTGTTTCTGTTAAGCTGCCTGTTGATATGAACATGGTGAAACTGGTTCTGTCTAACTGCCTTGGGGTATGTTTTCTTTCTGAGGAACAGAGATGTAAAATGACATCAGCGCAACACTGGTGCAGTTCCATATGCAACCATAGGATGTGTTCCAACCCCATTTGATATCTCTTTCTCTGGCCCATCCCAAGACAAAGGTGAGTGGGCTGTAGTCTAAGTCCCCCAGCATGAGTGTCCATGACTGAACATTTGTAATGGCACTGGAAATGGAAATCCAAACACAGTATTGAAAGTCTGTCAAGAGCATTTTTTAGTAGACCTTAATTTATTTCAGGCAGATTCAGGAATAGATACAGCATTGTGTCTCAACTGACTGCTGCCCAGAATTTCTGCAGCTGGTCCGAAGGACTGTTGTGTTGGAAGAGTAGCCGTAGCAGGCAGTACAGTTGCTATAGTTCCTTATGAGTGAGGGTCCTCTTGTTCTGTGGTGTGACAGCTCTACAGTAAGTAGTCAGGCAGGAACATACTCAATACTTTCATCCGAAGTACAAGACCCATTCTTGCAAATCTCAACACATTGAAAAGTAAACTGTGGTTTACGTAAAATCAATGAATTCTGAAATATGTTCCACCTTTAAAGCATTTTTTGCAAAAGGATATGTCTCCTATACTCTTCCCACCGTATCAAAGTGCACCCCACATGCACTTCTTGCTACTCTTTGCTACTTCTATACTGATTACAGGAGACTGCTGACTTAGTATATATACACACACACACACACACACACACACACACACACACACACACACACACACACACACACACACACACACACACACACACACACACACACACACACACTTTTACTCTTCTGAAGATCACAGTTGCCTCCTGAAACTTCAACAGTCACTAATTTCTGGATCTCTCATTCATCATCATCATCCAGGAAGCCTCATTGCCCCTGCCCTTAACTTCTAAATGAACTGCTGCCCACTTGATAATCTTATTTGGAGTTTACTAGCATATGGCCTTTGGAAAGGTATTGGTCTGGGCCACTACAGCTGGGTTTCGGTTTTACACCAGAGGCCCTTGTTTAATGGAAACATATTCCAATATAAGGTGCCACCAAACTGGGTCATGGTGAAAGATGCAAGGACTGCTGTCCTGTCACTGCATATGCTTCAGCTACTATGGAAGCCATGAGGCTTAGTATATTTTGTTTTACTTTAATGTTCAACTCTTATTGAAGGGGCTGTGCAAGACTACAGCTCAGAAACTAAGGAGAAGATTCACTTTATTGGCTTTGTACTTTAGGACTTTTTTTCCTTCTCTGTCTGACTCTTGTGTACTGCTGACTTGAGACCGAAATCTGCTTCTTTTATATCAAATGCTGTACTTGGCAATACTCAGATGACATCCTACCCCACCCCTCAAGTTTGTTCGGTAATTCAAATTTCTAAGGCTATTTATCATGTCCCTAAGCTATACTGACCACCTGCTATACTACTCCCATCTAGAACTCTTAACTTCCTTCCTGTAGTTTGGTGAACTCGATTGTTTAAAAATGGCCCATTGTAATTCAGAGTTATATTTATGTTTACAATTGTTATTTTCTTGTTGGAACAGTCTTTTATCTTTGGATTAGTTTTTGTGAAGATCTGGTTGCCCTGCCATTTAAGACCAAGTTTCACTTAAAGCTTAGCTTTTTACTAGGTCAGAACAGTTTCAAAAATTCAAGTAAACCCCTGTGGCAAACAGAACTCTTCTAACCAATTCCCATCTCCACTGAGTCTTGGGCCTTCCCACAATACTCCTCTTGGTCAGATTTATAAATGGCTGCTGGCACCAGAAAAGAGCCCTTGGGGATACTCTCTTGGCCAGTTGCTGGGCAGGACTTAAGCTGATTTCTTCCTCCTAAGAGAAGAAGACAAGAAGAACAATCGTGTAGTGGATGAAGTCTTAGGACTATGACAGTCATTCGAAGCCCTCTTACCTCTCCAATTTGAATGCAATAGGGGCCAGTTTTAAGTCCTACCCTGGCTTTGCTCCTGTGCTTGTGGCTGTTCAAAGGCTGATGCAGAGCTTGGTCTCAGAAATGACATTAGTACCAGATAGTGTTTCAGCCTCACTATCAGCTTTTTTCATCATGGCAACACTGTCTTACTCAGGTGGTGGTTCAGGAACCAGCCACCAAATTTACCTTTCTTCCACTCATTTCCTTCACCCATAGCCCTTGGTTCTGGCAACAGATTATGAGAAGTTTGCTGCCTCTGTCTGGTGCTTGCCTCCTCTGAACTTCTGGGAGGGTGCCACAAATGCCAGCTGCCCCACATTTTAAGCCAATGCATAGGTTCCTTACCTAGACCATTTGCAGCTTCTGCTGTACACCTGTTATCTGTGGGTACAGTATGTTTGTACAGTATGTTTGTCACATAATGTTTTTTTTAGCACTTGAACATTTTTGACATGTAATGTTTTGTTAGCACACATCAGTGCATTGACTGTTGCTGCTTTGTAGGTGACTTCCCATACATGTCAGCAGGCATGTTATGGCTCACCGGCCCTCCAAGAGAAATCTTGATGAGTGGATGGGAAATAGAAAGTTCACCCCGGGGATCACTGCAGTGGCTATACTTGATAGAGGCACTGAGAACTAACATTGGGCAGCACGATGCTAGGGCACTTCTATGGGCTAGCCTTTTAATGGCTCCAGGGCCATTAGCCTAATACACACCTATGAAACTATGTTGAGCCCATTATTATTGTTATGGAGAGAGTACAAGAAGACAAAGCTACCCTGAAAAGCATATGACTGTGTGTTGCTTTAATTGCAAGGTTGCATCTTTGTGTTATACTGAAGTTTAGATTGTCGCGATATGTTGAATATCAACTAAACGAGAATCAGTATTTCAGCTACAGATCCAGTGGAGAGACCACTTGTGATTCAACTTCCAGCAACTCCATTGTGGGTTTCCTTGAGATCAGTACCCACATCTCCAAGTAATTTGATATAATTTCCTCTAACAGTGCCCCCTGATATCAGTATATCAGCTTTTTGGGCTCTGGATGTCAAGGTTTCCAATTCTGGGCCCAGCATTAGTGCCTCTGATATTGTCTGTGGGGTAGTTGACATCACACCACCCAGTACTGGCCCATTTCCATTCCTTTTTTCTTCCTCTGGTTACTAGGGTTTAACAAATGGCAGGGCCCACTTCTTGGTAAGCTGCACCTTCTGCACCTTTCTTGCAGTTGGCATTAGTTCCATATGTGTTGTGTTTTACATTTGGCCTCAGCAGTGTTGGGGAAGATGGTTCAGGGTACTCCAGCACCTCAGACTTTCTCACTATTCCCCTAGGGCCCTCAGTCACCCCCTACTAACTAGAAAGCTAGCTCCTCCCCCTGGATTTATGGCCTTCAAAAAATTACTTGGAGGAGTCTATCTGTAAGAAGTCTCATGAGTGATTTAAAAATAAGCATTTTCAACCAATTTATATGGATTTTTCAAAGTTCTTGATGATGACAATAGAGTAGCTTCTTCTGTCAGTGGCCGCAGGTTCAGGTAGAGCCTTGGGATAATATTGGAGAAGGAGGTATGCCATAGTTTCCATACCTTAACCCCAAATATTCTTTCAGCAGGCATGTTATGGCTCAGACAAGAGCCCCTGGGATTTTCCATTGGTGGTAGACACCATTAGGAGTTCAGTAAATGTGAAGAAGAAACACCTGTATAGGCCCCGGTCCCTCATAAGAATGTCTGAGTTTTTTCATCCAGTGGGAGTATTAAAAGCCAGTATCAATTCACCATGTTATAGTTTGGGGATCTCAGGGCCAGGACAGACCAGTCTATGTTGACACTGGTCCTTGAGTAAAACACCACACCACAACCACAGGCTGTCAGCCATTCACAATTTGATCCCAAGGTCTGAACAAGCCAGCTAAGAAATGTGTCCTTTACTTTGAGGGTACTAAACTATGAGGAGCATGCACACACTTGCTGCATTTTCTTCTAAGACATTTTGGAAGAAGTTGTTAGTACAGTCAGCAGGCTATCTGACAGCAAGAACAATGATAGTCTTAAGGGTCAGTCAGCATCAGCTACAAGAGTGAGTCCCATTGTGGTCTCAGTGTTGCACGATACCACAGACAAGACTATCTAAGTAATAGGTCCTGGTATTGCTATTGACAGGTAATGCTGGCTTCACTTTATCCTATGTATATATTCACTTTCACCTATGTATATGTATTCTCTGTTCCTTTATTTGTGGAGTTTTTATCCCTTTGCCTCTGCTGTAAACAGATAAAATTATCCAGTCAAACTTTCCCTGTAAACCAAATGTCAATAAATAAAATCCCTTTTGTTAAAGATGTTAAAAAGTAGCCGACTACAAATCCAGCTCCAGACAAGTGACAAGTGGAGTACCTCAGGGTTCAGTCCTGGGACCGCTCTTGTTTGGCATCTACTTCTCTGAAGTACAGGCCAACACTAAGGGACTATGGCTAACAAAGTTTGCAGATGACTGCAAACTGGGAGCCATTATTGAATCCCTAAATGATGTGGATACTCTACAAAAGGGCCTTACAGAAACAGATGCTTGGTGCCAGAGCCATGGACTCGAGCTCAATGCCTAGAAATGTATAGTTATCCCCTTTTGGAAGAAACATGCACCCGTGAATTACCACATAGGTGGCAGTACACTAAACACCGAAAGTGTGATAAGAGACTTAGGGACACAGGTGGACAGTGGTCTCACCTTCAATAACCATATCACCACAACAGTCAGGAAATCCTTTTATGTGGCACACCTCATCACTAAGGGCTTTTCATCCAGAAAAAAGGAGGTCATTGTCCCACTGTTCTCATCCCTCATTAGACCCATTATAGAATACAGCGCCCCATTTGGTATGTACCTCTCAAGACATCTGCAACAACTGGAAAGGCCACAGAAATACCTCACAAAAAGAATCACAGGTCTAAAGCAGATGCCCTATGCTGACCATTTAAAAAAACTCCACCTATACTCTGTCGCATATCGTCTACTCAGAGGCGATCTCTGCTTAACATACAAGGCCATGTCAAACCCAGAGCTGTTGGACATGCTGCACTTAAAGAAATCCCAAACCCTCAGAGGCACATGCTCCAGGGATCTAAACCTTGTCATTACAATGACCAAAACATGCTGGAGGGATAGGTTCCTGACCCAGAGACTCCCCAGACTCTGAAATAGACTGCCCATACATGTTAAGCAGAGCACCTCTTTGGCCCTCTTCAAAAGGAACTTTGATGATTGGATTGGAGATAGGAAATTCACCCCATGGATCAGTTCTGATAACGTCTAATGCCAGATTCTGCATAAAAAAACATAAGTGTACTTTAGTGGTACAGTTGAGATAGGAGAATTGATCCCTGGAATTTTCCACTATGAATCACCAATGTATATAGAAAACATTTCTCACTGTTGTCCCATCTTCTTATCTTATTAAAAGGAAAACCATTTATGGATCTTCTTTGAGGACCATGACATTCAGTGACTTTCTCTAGAATGGAGCTTATCTGGAAGACTGTATGGTGCAGTGCTTGTTGTTCTGCAAAAATCCCATTTGCACATCAACGTCGGGGTTTGGAGCTGTTGAATGAATGATGTCCCAAACAGGGGTTGTTATCATTCATTTAGATAACATGTAATGTGTATGTTATATCAACAAACAGGGGAGGAGCAATTCTTATCCTGTGCAAGAAAGTCGTGCATCTTTTGGAATATGCCTTATTACAGGGCTTCTACTTGACTGCAGTCCATATTGCTGGAGAATACTAGTGGTAGACATGATTAGCAGATCACTGCTGCTTCACATATGGAATCATTAAGAATAGAGTCGGCCCAGACCATCTTTAATAGAAGGGTCAGCCAGTCTCTGATATGTTTGCTTCTTCCATTAATATAGAATGTTGACAGTGTTTCTTCCTGATCTATTCTTCCAGAAGACCCTCCCAGAATGCTGTGATCAACCTTTAGTCATATGACACCCATATGTTTTCATAACCTTGCTCTTAGTGACCTACTCTTGGTCCCAGCTGCACTGGTTCCTGTTGATCAAGGACCTTGCAACATTGTCACATTTGCCCTACATTGTTCAGCAGACTCTTGTCCCATGCATTAGATAAATGGTGTCCTTCCCTACAGACTCTGAGTTCTGCTACATTTGTACATTCCTTTTATACTAGCATGTTCTGTTCTGTTAAGGATGGACATACAGCATACGGGGAAGGAACTTGAAGCCTTGTAGACCAGCTGGGTGTACAACATCCTTGGAGGGAAACGTCTTGTACTGTAATGGCTTGGAATTGTGTTCTACCAGTTCAGTATCGACATTCATTATCAGACAGAGAAGTTAAGTGTGCTCACTGTAATGCTGAATCATTGAAAATGTCCTCCTACTTCAAGGCATATTCCTTTCCTCCTGCACTTTTGTTCTTGTGGATTTTTACTGCACTGCTATGTGCAGGATGTTTTAGCCTATGCATTTAATATTTTGTACTAAGGTATTTGTTTTACAGAGGGTGAGAAAAAATATATATCATTCCAAGGTGAATCAGAGTTGGTTAGTGGTGAAATTAGTAACATGCAAAATAAATCTGTTGAGCGGAGTGCATGCTCTCTCTACCCAGCAACCAGAGCACATTTGTAACAAATACAGCATTTCAGTGAGCACAAACAACTTTTTTTATGATGCAGGGCTATATTTTTGACAGTTTATTCTGAAAAGACTAGCAAGAGTACAGGTGTTTGTTTCTCATGTACTTATTTAATTGCTAAATTTGCATCTAAGTGGAGTGTTTCTTATTCCCAACGTGTAGCTCGAATGACTGCATCATCATGTCTTTTTGTTGCCCCTTATGTCGGCCATGTTAATTACCACTTTATAGTTGTTGCTATTTTTATCTTGTGCGTGTATAGCTGGAACCAGAGGATATGCTGTTGGTTGCCTGCATGTAGGAAGCTGTGCAGTTTTTACTTTATACAGGTAGACAGCATGCAACATCTCTGGAAGTGCTCTCAGTCTCCTTCTAGACTGCCCCATATGATACATGTCAGTCTACATCAGTGAGAGACAGAGAGAGAGAATCAGCACACCTGTATGCCTAATACAGGAACTTCTGCTGAGCTGTGGAGTAGGACTGAGAGTGTGTTCATTCAGTTTGGGGTAACATTTATCATCTTACAATACTGACTGCCACCATACCTCTCAATGTACAGATTTTCACAGAATGTACAGATTTTTACCTCATATTTTTGGTCCGTTTTTCATAAAATTGTGGTTTTCTGACAAATTAGTGGCAAATCATTAAAGACTGAAGTTAGAAAATAACGACAGATATTTGAGTTTCAGACTCCATACCCTTCAAAAATCCTTGCTAACGTAAAACCTGTTATTCTATAAACTTTCTAAGTTTGTAACAGCAAAATTTAAAAAGTGTCCCTATTTTTGGGCCTTTGTCTCACTTTTATTTATGGCTTTGCCCAGATTTCTTGCTCTAACAGATTGAGAGGTATGACTGCTACACTTCCCACAATATAGTGTCTCAGGAAAGATATAACATTTACTGATATTCAAAATGTTGTGTGCATGCCTTTAAGGGAGTTAAAGCTACTGAGAATTCTGTGTTATTTGATTATCTTCAAAGTCAGTCTTCAGTACAGTTTCACTGTGTAAGACCTCTGTCTCTACCTTTTTACTTTGTAGTCCTTGATTACATGACTGAAGCTTCAGTACATTTACTACATGTTGTCAAAATGAAACTTGTCTACCACCATAAGCTACATTTTCATTTATGTGTTTTTGCTGCTTACTTGGTTCTCTTGACCCATATGTTCATCAAAGATGCTTCTATTCACTGGCATCCTAGGCAACAAAAGTCCAACTTCATATTTTTCACTTTTTTAATGAAAACGTTTGGAAAAGGTTTCTCTCGTTTCTCTCTCAAATTTTCATACCATAAACCAATTTATTTTCATACATCTATCCTGAATCTTGCCTCAAAATGATTTTTTCATTTATCATGATCCACTGATCTTGATCCACTGATCTTGCTGATTCTGCTGCATTTCTTCAAATGTTGGCTTGAGATGACATTACTATAACTACTAATGACTTTTAAGTTTTATTTCTTTCTCCCGTTTTGCATGTTGCCAGCTGATAGTTAGCTACACAGTTGAATCATTAATTCTTAAGTATCCTGAGTACTCTCCCCTAGGGCTGGGACCATGTCTGTATATCACATACTCTGGCCCTGCATGCCAGGAAGTAATTTTGGTACACCATAACTAGGCAGACTAGTGTCATCACATGCATCACCCATGCCACAACAACTTGCTCCAACCCCTGTTCAGAGGTCATAAGTTAACCAGCAATCTGTCCAACAAGTACAGCACATCTTCATCACAGGAATTTGTCTTTGTCATGGACAATAACCCCTCCCTTCTTCCCTGAGTGGGTGAGCTGGCAAAACTACTCTTTCCTACCCATGTCTCTCCCCTGTGCCTTCAATGTCTGAGCCACTAGTCATTGCTCACATTTGACCAGTGCAAGATTGCAAATATTCAAGTCAGTGAGGTATAGATGGTTTATGATTGGCGCACTTTGGACAAAAAAGGAAAGAGAGTAAATTGCCTGCCTGTAATAGCTCTTTGTCTGAGATTTAGCAACCTCAGAGGGTGGTGTAAGGGGTGTAAGTGAACTTTGCCCCTTCATAAAGCATTTTTGGGTGTTATAGTTGCTGTAAAGTAAAATTCAGAAGTATTAGCATTTTGAAAATGTGAAATTTGAGCTGTCATTTAAAAATTGTTGTGACTGAGCTATTGTGATATAAGCTTGGATGAATTGACCAGATGTAATGGAGCCACTAAAAATATTAAAAACTAAAATGCTGACAATCACATGGCATCCAAGATGGTTTCTGGTAATAAACATTAAGGAAGAAATTATGTTTAGTGCAAGCAGTGTGGCAATATACATGAGAAATCACATTACAAAGCATACAACAAGAAGCTCTTGTGGAGGGTCATAACCATGTTGCAAGAGTCTGTAAAATATGAAATAAAGTGTTACAGAAATATGTCAATGCTGCAGAAGCAAATTAATCAAGCCAACGCTAAAATGTTAAAAGCATAAGTGAATTGATTGCAATGAGCATAGTCCATTCTTTGGAAAGAGATAAAGCTATCATCAGCAAATGCAGTAATAATGATATAGATTTATTTTAAACTGTTTACATCAGCAAAGACAAATAGTGTTAAGGAAAAAAGTATGATTAAAGTAGTTAAACTAATATGAGCTGAATGCAGTATACTGTATAAAATAACATTCAAGGCTTACAATTTAAATAAAGTGTTCACATCAGCGTGTATGCTTGTGCTGTATTCAGAGTACGAGCAAATGTCTTTGGGTCAATTCTGACTGGAATATGAGTACAGATATAAAAAGTCCAGATTATTGTTTCAAGCAGTAGTATCCTTGCAAGCTTGGCTAGAACAACCAAATGTTCTGGATCACAATTGCAGTGAATCCTATGGAGTTCATGCTGAACAGGTAAAGAGTGATTCATTAACTGATGCAGAATTCAAAAGGAGATTTTGAAACAGTTAATCTGATGTACTGAAGAGGCACAGAGCTAGAACATGTGGACATGTGCAATCTTGAGTTGAAAAAATAACCAGCACAAATATTTTAAAAGTGTTTCACCTTGTACAGAATTGTGACAGTTGAATACTGTATCTAATGATTATATGCAAGATATTAGCCTGAAAATTCATGTCATTAATAATAAATTAACTGATGTGACAAGAAAATGCAATAAAAGAGTTCATTTGTTTATTATCTTACTGTAAATTCAGAAACATAACTGAGAGCATGAAATGTATGTTAGAGTGTGCTGATGGTATTTTCAGAGGTATTCTGATTTGTTTGAAGTCTAAGTTGTCTGCAAAGTGAGTGAGTTCCAGTTGAACTCAGTGATGAGGAATAATTAAATTCTATTAAAGCTGGGAGTGGTAATTAAACTGAACTAACTGAATAGTCATTTAGCATGATAACAATCACAAAGCAGAACAAATTAGCAATATGTATGGCTGTACAAGTCCTAAATAGCTGGAGCAAAAGGGAACTTTATCCACTTTAGAAAATTAAAAAACTACTAGCTTAATACAAAGTTCTCTGTTCAGGATGCTAACCAAGGGTTTTATCAACTTAAGTTACACAAAACCAGTTCTGCTCTGTTAAGGATAGCTAATATTAGTGGTCTGAGGGCTGCAGCCACTCCACGTTTTATGTAAACTATTTATTTTTACAAAATACACTTAATATTTTTTTGTAAGCTGAAAAACTCAGCTTGTAGAACCTAATGTGCATATGCAGGTGCATAAAGGAGAGCTGTACAAAAAATGCCAGCCTGCTAAAAGCAAGCCCAGATGAAAATGAGGTGTCCCTTTAAAGATACAGCTGTCACACTTTGTC
Source organism: Protopterus annectens (assembly GCF_019279795.1). Taxonomy (NCBI): domain Eukaryota; kingdom Metazoa; phylum Chordata; order Ceratodontiformes; family Protopteridae; genus Protopterus; species Protopterus annectens. The sequence goes on along the minus strand of NC_056739.1, from coordinate 91,432,120 downwards.
ATCTTCTGCAGTTGCAGATGTTTTATTGAAGTGATGCTTTTGTAGAAGCCATTAGGGCTGCTGGATGAAGCAGCAGCTTAAAAATGATTGATTGTAGGTTATCAGGTGGCTGTTGCCTGATATAGCTGAGTTAAATAGAGTGAATGAGGTTACTGAGAAGTCACAATTCATGAATGAGCTGGTAATGTTAGTTTTAAACCAGTATTAAAGCACACTGAATCTGAGTGTGACAGATGTTACATAACTGATAGGTATTATGCTTTATTTTAATCTTATGCTGAAATGATCATGGAAATAGCTTGTTGGGCTGGGGATAGTACTTACATGTCTGAGTGCAACAAGTTAACTAATACAAATTTATTTTCATGCTGTTTGATGAGTAAATTTGGTTGACCTCCATGTGAGTTACCGTGGCCATTCTTTCCCTTTGCAGTCATCAGACATGTGCAAGGTGGCTCTCTGGGTATATAGGTAAAGAGGCGCGCTGTATGTGAACGTACAGTGCAGTTTATATCATTACTGTTGAATGATTGTGAGATGGCTTGTTGGATGGTGGTGTGTGTGTGTGTGTGTGTGTGTGTGTGTGTGTGTGTGTGTGTGTGCGTGAATTTAAATAGTTTTCTCTAGCCACTATATCTTTCATTTTCTTCATATTCAGTCATCAGAGCTGTATGTAGAACATGGCTACCTTCTTTGATGGGCAGGCAGTGTGTGAAAACAAAAGGCAGTTGTGTAGCCACTGTGAAAAAGTTTCTTGGGAGCAGTGTGTATGTGTATGAGAACAAGTTAAAGTGCATTACTGTCAGCATTATGTATTTCATTTCTTTACAATGAGACAACAGAAGTGTACATAGAAAATGGCTTCCTTTGTAGGGTACAGGCTATGACAACTGCATGACCATTATTACATGATCATTTATATGGCTTATTGGATAGGTAGTTTGTGCCTGAGGAGCTCAGATACATTACTGTGGAAATTTTAATTATGTCACTCTTCACAGTTAAAGATGGTGTTCCTTCTCAGAAGAGCCGCATTCCACTAGGACATTATTGTGCAAAAGGAGCTGAAGTAAATGTTTACTGTATTTTGGAAACATAACAAAGACAGCACTGTATTTTGGTTTTGCTTTATTGTCATTGTGGTACAGCCACCCTAAAGCAAAATGTCTATAAATGCACATTGTTACTAGTTTTCTCATGGAGCAAATGTATAACATATAAAATAATAAACATGTTTTGCTTTTGTAATGTAAGCCTCTTTGCCACTTCATTATTTTCACATTATATTTGCACGAAACTCATTTACTTGATAGTACACGTGCTTACATCATATTTACATTCGAGTAAGTAGTTTCATGCATTGAAGTCTAAGCAGTTCTTTGTATAGAGGTGCTGTTTTTGTGATGTATATATACCAAGTCCAAGATTACTATACCATGGAGAAAACGGAGTATACAGAGAAATGGCATCTCAGACTCAGTATACATAAGTCTGTTCTTTCAGTCATTCAGTCTCTGTGTTTTGGGACCCACTCTAAAAGGTCCTGACCAAAATGGTTACTGTATGATACACAACCGGAGAACATTCTTAGATGAGTTCTGACATGTGGTCTGAAGAGGAGCATATCACCTGAAGGACTGTTTAACATGAGCAGTAGTATACAGCCAGTTGTTTATTTAAAACTGTAACATTGCTCAAAGTTGACCCTGCTGTAATGGGTCCCTATCAGATGACTGAGTTTTCACAAACTCAAAATTCACATGGTCAAAAAAATATGATCAAGTTTTTGGAAACCCAAAGCTTATGAATAGAGATGACAGTACAGTGAGGATCAGGAAATTTACCCTTTTCCCCACTGCAGTGCAATCTCTGAGTTGGTGTATATAATTTGTAGGGAGTGGAGGGTGCATGGGGGTGGGGGGGGGGGGACTTGCCCTCCTGCAAAAATGTAAAAAAGGTAGATTTTTGAGTTTTTGTGTGTTTCTTTTTTTTTTTTAAGTTCTAGTTTTCGGAAACATGATCATATGGTCTCAACCATATGAATTTCGAGTTTCTGAAAACTCGATCTTCTGACATAGACTCCTGTAATATATCTCACCCAGTTCAAGTTACCCTAGTCCATTCAGTTGCCACTTGCATTCCCTCCTTGGATTGAAGTCACCGGCTATTACTGTAATCTGTGCATATTTAATGCACCTCTTGGCAGATGCAAATTTTCTGAGGTTGCTCTCTGGAGTCCCTTCAGTTCCAGAAGTTTTCCAAATATAGCAAGCATAGTCATAGGGACTGATTTAGTCGGGGTGGTACAAAGCAGATACATGACCTATGTCTGGTACAATGTCTGGAAAGACTGAGGCAGAAAGATTTAAAGGCAAGCAAAATAAACTGGCAAATCTGTGTAACTTCCCTCAAATATAAGGGACACATTTTTGTCATCAGAAGGGAATAAGCATAATTCTGACAAAGTTAAGCAACTGCTATAATGTAAAAGCCTCATTATAAATAATCTATTCACATTTCTTTGTTACAGTTCATTGTCTTTCCAAATTTGTCTCTTAACTTTTCACGTGTAACAGTACTGTTCACAAACATTACTATGATGTGATATAGGATGGCTTTTGTCAACAGACATGAGAAAGACTTTGAAATGTTTAAACAGCTGGTCACGTCAGCACCTACACTCAAATTCTTATGATGTATTGGAAGGTTGGAGCAAAGGGGTAGATGCAATAGGTACAATGTGTTACCGGGCACAGCTGTGAAGTGTAACTCCTGCATTCTTCTTTCTGTACTCGCATTTACAAATGCCAATACAGAAAGTCAGTTCAGGACATTAGCATTTTTTGAGTGGTAAAGAGTAGAAAGCTGATTGCTACAGTTTAAAAAAAAAGTTTTTTTTTCCTTTAGCTCTTCAAGGGATGGAGATCTGGTTGGTGCACCAGACTAATGCAGCAGACCATTTTCTCTCTCTCTCTCTCTCTCTCTCTTCAAATAAAGAGCTGAGGGTGAGGGCTGCCAGATCAGGGACTGGCCCTGGGTGCTAGATGAGCCAGCTACAGTTATGATGTGTTTCACTGTAGAACCCTGCATATAGATGCAAGCCAACAAAGTCTTGATGCAGTGTTATGGCATGAAGGTAGACCAATAACTTATGGGACAAAAGCTTTGATAGCTGCCCAAACACAAAGTATTCAAATAAAGAAAATGCTAACCTTAGTCTGGGATTCTTAGAAATGTATTCATTCATTCATCAAGATATTCTGGCATTACAAACTAGGCAATTAATGCACTTAGGCAATACTCGGAGGGAAGCATATTTGCAAACGTTTAAGAACATTTTGTTTTAAGAAGATTTAGAAGTCTTATGGAGTGTGTGGAGTGTGTCCCAGTTGTCAGGTCTGCTGAGAAACTCAAAGAACTAAAAACATGTACAAAAGATGACTTAGAACTATAATTGCTGTGTGATTGCAGGTCTGTATTAGAACACCGAACATTCAAAATGTCGAGTGTTCTAATATCGAACCCTAGCAATCAAAAAAAAAATATTGAACATTCGAAACAGCGAATTTTTTCCTAGGGAAAACATTTGCTGTTTCAAAACACATACACACAACACAAGCACACCAAACAAACAGCAATCCACACACATACACCTAAACTCTTACACCTAACCCAACACTAAACTATACATACACCACTAACTATCCACTTACCTTAACCCCAACCCTAACCCTAAGGTCCGTCACTATCACACAGTCATCTCACCCGTGCCCTAACCCTAACTCACATAACCCGCTCTAACCCACACGTCCACACAATCGCACACTTACCTGACCCTCTCCCTAACCCACCCTAAACCACACGTCCACACAATCGCACACTTACCTGAACCCGACCCGTAACTTTCCACCAAAGCGCTGAAAATACCGAAGCAACAGAAACGGACAACCGAATTCTTTCCTTAGGAAAGAATTCAGTTTCCTGTTACATCGATATTTTCAGCGAACGCTGAAAACAGGTCGATATTAGAACACTCGACATTTCAAATGTTCGGTGTTCTAATATAGACCCGTGACTGCAATATGGCAGGATGGGCAGGCAATGCTAAGCAACTTCATCCAGTTGTGTGTTTACTTTCCATCTAAATGTGAGATCCTTTGTATTCAAGACTTATTAATTAAAAGTGACAGAGTTATTACTCATATCCAGCTACAAGAAACCATGCTAAATATAATTAATGAGTCACACTTAGGCTTAATTCTATGTAAGAAAGGGTGCATAATTATCTGTATTGGATTAACCTGCCTGAACAAATAGAACAGATGGTGCAAAACTGTGAAATATGTAGGGCATTCACACAAACCAAAATCACCACATAATACCATATGATATTTTGCCTTTACCTTGGATGGAAGTATGAGATGATATTTTAGTGCAATGATATACATTTTTTTTTATTCTGTAAATGACTGCTTACATTTCCAAAGGTTGTACATTTGTGTAATATAATAGTGCTATTACTGTGTTGAAATCAATATTTCTGAAACATGGAATTCTTAAAGAGATGATTTCAGATAATGGTCTTCAATTTGCAAGCCAGGAATTTTGTAAGTTTTAGAACCCTTGAGAGTTTTTGCATATTATATCTTCAAAACAGTGGGCAAGTGGAATGCATGGTCAAAACAGTGAAAAGTCTCATCAAGAAATATGAGCACTTTCTAGTACTCCTTTATCAAACCTATCGTCATGCACCTCACTAGCTGGCATGCTCTTCTGTTTCCATGTGTTATTCTAACAAACTATTCCTCATATCAAGTCTACTTTCCTTCTCCACATTTCTGCAGACCTCTCCCCAATCAATCTGGCCTTTTCACACATGTATTCCCATTCCTGTATAATACCTCCTACATTCACCTCTTTAAACATTCCTTCTCTGCAGCCTTCTGTCTGCAAAACAAGTTTGCATGAAAACAAAATTAAACGGAAGGAGCTTCTCCCCTACAGCTTCTCAGACATCAAACTCCTGCTCTGTGGAGACATTCACCCTAACCCTGGACCATCCCTACTGACCAAGTATGATTCTTCCCCCTTCCTCATCCACACCTCTCATCTCAGACAAAGCATCCACTACCAATTCAGGGCTAGAATTGCTTCATGTTAACATCAGAAGCATTACAACCAGAGTAATTGACCTATATGCATGGCTAAGAATGCACTCACCACACATTATCACCATCTCAGAAACCTAACTGAAACTAGGTATCAAAGATGCTGAAATTAGCCCCCCCCCAAATTCGCCCCAGCTATAGCAACTATGGATCTATAGACTCAATCATATAGAAAAGAAGGGGTGACACATTGCTATAACATTCTCCAGTACCCTTGAACTATTCCCATACCTTGGTAATCCATCAGTTTTCAGGAATGCTGAAATTCTCATTTCCCTTCTCAGACTGAACACACAGAAAATGTATGTTTCACAGCCTTATACATCCTGCCAAGAGACATCATCATACCTCTCAACCTGGAAACATCAAAAATGTGGACAAACACCCATGAAAAATAGGTACAAATATGTGCGCTAACATAAAATTTGCATACATATTATGAAACCCCACCCACTCTGATGGAATTGTGGGATCCCAACTTTCAAATGCAAACTGAAGAACAGACAACCAACATATGCCCCCCAGACCCTGTAGTAAATGGTAACCATTTTTTTTAAATGTACAGCAATCTTGTTCACTGGGAAGGGAGAAGATGATGAATGTTAGGATTTTGTTTTTGGTGACTTGCAGTATGTGGGTTTTGTGGTAACAGTAGGGCATTTACTGGAAGGCAATATTATAATCTTACCAAAAGAATATTATAGTTTGCTAGGACCTCCAAATGTCATTGTCCATGGCCTACTGGCCAGTGGCGTAGCTAGAGTTTGTGCCACCCGGGGCTGTCTTTGCATTTTCTACCCTCCCCCTCACAAAATCATGGTCGAATGGGGCCCCCCATACACAGCCCTCCCTCTGCAGCCAGTCAAGTGTCCCATTACTTGGCTAATTTGCCTCATTTACCATAAAAACTGTAGTGTGCATAGTGCTTTACTTCTACAATGATTATTTGGATTTCATTTAAAACTTTTATTTTACATTTTATAGCACAAACACTAATGGACATATGCTAAACAAAACCAATACAGTCTCATAATGAAAATAGACTTAGCATTTAAACTTCTCTGCCCTTGAAGCTCACATTCATTGAAACAGCAATGAAACCCACATTCAAAGAAAATGCATCTGGCCAGTGGTGGATAAAGATTACCATTGGGCTGTTTTCACATCATAGGCTCCTTGCACACGAAACATACATGTGTTTTTGTATACACCTTTGTGATTGTATTAAAATGTTAAGTTGTCATTCTCGCCTTCATTCTTGCTGGATGGGTTCGGAGCCAATCCTCGGCTCCGACTCAGCCTATACTATAGCTCGAGAGCTATTTTTACCGGCTCGAGGCAGCCCTATATCCCACAATACCATGCGCTAACTCCCCCAGATCTCGTTTGCTGCTTCACTGCGAGGTAGTCTGTTTTTACCGGCTCTGGTCAGTAAGTGCTTTTTTCATATATATATATTCAGTCTCAGTAGTTTTTTTCCAGTTAGTTACCCTTCTTTAGGTCCTTTCTAACTGCCTTCCCTTTCGGTAGCCCTTTTTCCCCTTCTTTAGTTAGTTTTTTATGTTGGGCCTACGGGCTTTTCCTTAGTTTTCCCCCACCCCTTTCAGTGTGTGTGTGGGTTTTTAGTCAGTTCCCTTTAACTTAAATAAGTGTGTTTGTGTGGACTGACTGTGTTCCTTTTCCTTTTTTGTCAGGATGTCAAAGGACCCTAAGGTTTCGGGATTCAAGAAGTGTGACTCGTGCTATCAGAAAATGTCTCTGACAGACGGTCACACTTCTTGTGTCTATTGCTTGGGGCCTTTACACCTGCAGGACTCTTGTTCAATTTGTCACGGATTTAGTTCAAGAGTCCTGCAGGAAAGGCGTAACAAGCTCATCCTAAGGGGCTTGTTAAAGCCTGATGATGCCCCGTCCAAGTCTGGCTTGGGGAAGTCATCAAAAACCGCCAAACCCTCGGCTCCAGCTTCTGAGCCGAGGGCTGGCGTTATCAAGATGGCTCCGACCTCGGTTCCGTCTGGCTCCGAGGCGAGCAAAGTGGTTTCCGCTCCGAAACCATCATCGGAGCCGACGCCAGCGTGCAAGCGCTCTAGGTCCCCTTCGCTAGAGTCCGTCAGATCGGCTCCAAGGTCCCCTCTCCTATCGGAGCGGAGTCACAGGACTCATTCATTGAGGTCATCCAGGCTCTCCAACCACGACATCGAGAGGGTGGTCAGTAGACTCATAAAAACTCAGGCGCTGGCCCAAATGCTCCAGAGCCCATCTCACCAGACTGTGGCTCCTTCGATACAGCTATCCATTCCTCCTCTGACTCATCTCTCGAGTTCAGAGACGGAGTTTGTCGGAACCATGACCTTGCCCACATTAGAGCCGATACTTCCTCCTTCGGCTCCGGTGTCGACGGCTCCGACCTCTTCATTGGTTCCGTCCATGGAGAGGTCCGGGTGCCGAGACTCCATTGTCGGCTCCGAGGGGGTGAGTGGCATCGGACCCTTGTCCGACCGCGCTCTCCCTCTCGGAGCTTCAGCTCTGGTTAGTTCGGCCCCGAAACATCATTCTCGGAGCCTTCTCTGTCGGTTCCGGGGGCGGTTCCGGTCTCTTTGGAGCCGGGGCTACCTTTGGTATCTGATAGGGGAGCCTTCGAGGTTATGAGGAGTGTGCTGGACCCAGTGTCCACTCCAAGGTTAAGTTCTGCGGCTCCTCCCTCTGTAGTGCCTGTTTCGGTCTCTGGCCATCCTCCTACACCCGACAGCAGAGATCCAAAGCGTAGGGTACCCACTTTGGGTGTCTCCTCCTCTTCCGAGGGCTCCCCTGAAGTTTCAGGGGAACCCCCTAGGAAAAGAAAGTGCAAGAGGAAGCACATAGACTCCCCAGAGTCTGTCACATTGGACACCGACTTGGATGAGTCGGAAGGTTCCCCCAGATCCCCCTCTGAGGATGTCTCCTTTTCAGACATCCTGGAGATCCTAAGACCGAGGGGAAATTGGTCCACTCTCAAGCCTTCCGAGGATGAGTCGGTTTACCTTGACGCCTTTGGATCTCGCCCTTCCACCTCCTGGGTGTCTCCCCCTTTCAACCCACTAATGGAGGTAGTGGCTAGAAAGGCGTGGGAAGCTCCTGATTCAATGGAACCTACCCCTAGGAGGCCTTCTAAATTTATTTCTGCACCAGATGACAAATCCTTTCTCACCAAAGGTGTTTCAGTTGATACTATGGTGGTAGCAGCAGCCACTAAGAAGGAATTGGCTGATCCTTCTGTATCTGTTCATCCTCCTAACAAAGAGTCCAGGACTATGGACAGGTACGGCATGCGGACCTGTTCTTCAGCGACCTTTTCTATGCAATCGCTGAACTATTTATGTCATTTCACCTGCCTTCAGAGGGACTTGCTCAAAGAGCTGGGTGAAACGGTACAGGATCCTTCTGCTGTGGGGTTTAAGGACAAAATAAACTGTCAGCTGGCTACCCTGAACTCCATTGTTAACTCCTCCATGCGGCTTATCTCTTATGCAGCTGATGGAGCGAGTAGGGCTGCTGGCACAGGTGTTGCGTTGAGACGTCATGCTTGGATGCGACTCTGTAACTTTGCCAATCCCTTCAAGGCATCCTTCACCAACACCCCCTTTGACGGTTCAGAATTGTTCGGACCTCAGGTGAAGAATACCCTCACCAGATGCGAGCAAAATGGTAAGACTCTCTGTGCCGTGGGAGTCCATTTTTCCACACCTTCTAGACCTTATCCTAAGGGACAGAGGGGTGGAAATATGTGGTTCCGCAAACCACAGGGAGTCGCGCCTGCCGCACGTGGTGAATTTCCCCCTAGAGGCAGAGGGGGGAATAATAACAGATGCCACCCCAGGGGCAGAGGGTGTCTGCAGAACCAGGGTTCCAGGGAATCTTTCCCTGACCAAACCTTTCAGCATCCCTGAGAAGCTGCCCGACTGTCTGCCTTCGGAGGCAGTCGGGGGAAGATTATCTCTGTACCCAGAAGCCTGGCAATCCCTCTCCCAAGACACATGGGTACAGAAGATCATATCCGAGGGTTACAAAATCCCTTTCACTTTCCCTCCAGTACAACCGCCAAAACCCCTACCAGACGTACCACCCGCACAAAGGGGTCAGGCTCAGCTAGAAATAAAAAAGCTGCTAAAAAAAAAAAGAGTCATCCAGGCAGTCCCAGCAGATCAGCTAGGATCCGGAATCTACTCCAGATTCTTTTTGGTACCAAAAACGACAGGAGACTGGAGACCCATTTTGGACCTCAGCAGGTTAAACAACTCTGTACTAAAGACAAAATTTCGGATGGTAACACTGCAGTCCATTCTACCCTTTTTGGGCAGAGACAACTGGATGTGCTCGTTAGACCTCCAGGATGTGTACTACCATATAAAAATACACAGGCGCTCCAGGAGGTTTTTCCGCTTCCGGCTGGGAGTCAGTCATTTTCAATTCAGGGCCCTGCCCTTTGGTCTCACCACAGCCCCGGTGTTCACCAAATGTTTGGCAGTGGTCACGGCTCACCTGAGACAGAAAGGATTCCAGGTGTTTCCATACTTAGACGACTGGCTCATTTCCACTACCACCAAACAGGATCTCATAATGGCCAGGGATTACACTATTCAACTTTGCAACAGTCTGGGTATTTTTATAAATTTTGCAAAGTCCTCCTTGTCGCCTTTTCAATGTATAAACTTTATAGGCGCCGTATTAAACACCACAGAAATGTCTGCAACATTACCACCTCAGAGAGTGACAGACATAAGGCAGAATGTTCAGCTCCTGTTTCAGCCCAACAGAGTCCAAGTCAAGCTAGTATTGAAAGTGTTGGGCCTCATGGTGGCGGCAATTCTTCTACTTCCATTAGCCCGCTTCCACATGAGGCTCCTTCAGTGGATGCTGTTTTCTCAGTGGTCCTTTCAACAGCTACCAATGACCCACAACATTTTGATAACGCCATCTTGCAAGAAACATCTCTCCTGGTGGATGGTTTCCCCTCAGCTTTTTCAGGGCAGACCCTTTGTTCTCCCCCCTCCAGTTGCCACTGTCACAACAGATGCCTCCCTGATCGGGTGGGGGGGCATTATCAGGGCAGGATGGTCCAGGGCACTTGGCAACAGTCAGAATGCCACCTGCACATAAATGTCCTGGAGATGAGGGCGGTGCTTTTGACGTTGCAAGCCCTTCAGAGCTCTCTTCCCACTGGGACTATAGCAATTCAAATGGACAATATGTCTGTGGTGTGGTACATAAACAAGCAGGGCGGAACAAGGTCCTACCCCCTCTGTTGAGAAGCACTCAGACTTTGGCAATGGGCGATTTCATCTCAACGGTTTCTTATAGCAACGCACATCCCCAGGAAGTCCAATGTCATAACAGACAGATTGAGCAGAACTATCCTCATGCCTCATGAGTGGTCTCTAAATCAAGCGGTAGTAGACGGAATTTTTCGGAAGTGGGGCCAGCCTTGCTGTGACCTTTTTGCAACTCCACAAAACAGCAAGTGCCTCGACTTCTTCACACTTTTTCCTCTACCAGGCCAACCCCTCAGAGACGCTCTTGTTCACGTTTGGCCCCGGGGTCTTCTTTATGCCTTTCCTCCCTTTCCATTGATCCCGCAATTAATTCAGAAAGCAACCGCATTGAGATCCAAAATGATCCTCATTGCCCCATTTTGGCCTCGACAAGTTTGGTTCCCGTTCCTGCACAAATACCTACTGGAACAGCCTTGGCATCTGGAACCCCTTCCGGATCTGTTGACCCACCTCACGGGCAAGCTGCATCAGTCTCTACATTCCATCAACCTCACAGCTTGGTTGCTCCACTTCCAGCCATAGCCAGGCTTCCCCTTATTTCTCCTCCTGTTGGTGATATAATTCTGGCTTCCCATAAGTCCAATACTAGGAAGACTTATGCGAGTAAATGGAAGCGTTTTTCACACTGGGCACAAACTAGATCCTTAGATCCTTTCCATGCACCCATTCATGAGGTTCTAGACTTTCTGGCGGAGCTTTTTCATTCAGGGTCATCATCGGCCACTATCAGGGTACAATTAGTGGCCATTGCTAATTTTCATGTTATTTCCCACAAACTCTGTAAAGCCTTTCTCAAGGGCATCTTTTTGCTCAGACCTCCAGTCAAAGATCCACCCCCACAATGGGATTTGAATTTAGTTCTAACCTCATTAATTCTGCCCCCTTTTGAACCTGCAGCTTCTTGCTCCCTCAAACTTCTTTCTTGGAAAACGCTGTTTTTAGTAGCTATAACATCTGCCAGAAGGGTATCGGAACTTCAAGCCTTGTCTGTCCATCCTCCTTATTTGGTTTTTCATAAAGATAGGGTAACTCTCAGAACAAACCCTTCCTTCCTACCAAAAGTGTTATCGGAAGCAAATCTAAACCACTCCATTGATTTGCCTGACTTTTTCCCAGACTATACCAACAGGGCTGAACAAAAATTACATTCGTTAGATGTTCATCGCCAATTACGGTATTACTTAGACAGGACAAAACAATTCAGAAAGTCAGACCAGCTCTTTCTCTCTTATGCTGAAGGCAAGAAAGGGCTTCCGGTATCGAAGGTTACTCTTTCCAGATGGCTGACATCTATTATTACCTTGGTCTATGAGTTGAGACAAAGGCAACTTCCCTCTAGGCCTAAGGCTCATTCAACCAGGGCACTATCAACTTCAACGGCGTTTCAAGCAAGGTTACCACTAGATGCCATTTGTGCAGCAGCTACATGGGCATCCAAACATACCTTTATTGCCCATTACAAGCTTGATTTAGCCTCCAGAAATAGAGCTGATTTTGGTTCCACTGTACTCAGGAGTCTGTTCCATTGAGCCACCCAGGACTAAGATGCTAGGGACGCTGTCCCATCCAGCAAGAATGAAGGCGAGAATGACAACTTAACATTAAGAAGTTATGTCTTACCATAACGTTCCATGTTAGTTGTCTTCTTCTCGCCTTCTTTCTTGCGTCCCTCCCTCCTGCCCCCTAGCCTGGATAGACTCGAGGTTCTGAGTCCTTCCATTTCTGGAGATACAATATGTTGTGTCTTTTTCCTTGTATCCTTAGTGTTACTAGCAAGTAATCTGTACTCGTAAAATAAAAGAGGATTATAATATTATTATTATAATATTATTATTTATACTATGTCTTAGCTTCCAAACGAGATCTGGGGAGTTAGCGCATGGTATTGTGGGATATAGGGCTGCCTCGAGCCGGTAAAAATAGCTCTCGAGCTATAGTATAGGCCAAGTCGGAGCCGAGGATCGGCTCCGAACCCATCCAGCAAGAAAGAAGGCGAGAAGAAGACAACTAACATGGAACATTATGGTAAGACATAACTTCTTATTATATTCCTTGTGTAATACAGCACATTTGTTAGAGTGAGCTTTAAATTTTTTGTTTTGAACATTTTTCCAGTAAGCAATTAAATAAACTGCATGAACCAATAATGACAAAACTGCCGAATTCAGAACATTTCCATCATAAAAGTCTACTCAAATGTCTACAGTCCACCAGTATCAATCTCTGCAGAAGTAAAAGTCATCTAAATAATTCCACATTAAAGAGATCTGTAACTAATGAAGAGGTTGCTGCTAGAGAACAACTTTATATTTCATTGTTTCATCTGCAAATAAAGTGCCTGTTCCCCTTGAGGAGTATTTTGGCTATGTTCATTAAAAAAATGATATGCTAGTAATATTGCAATAGGGAATGGATGGCAAACTGATAACAGGTTCATAGTTACTAGGTATCTCCACCAAAGAGGACATTCTCAGGACTGCAGCATCCACCCCCTTTAAAAGTACAACACAGTACAGTATCAGCAATCCATCTACATACTGTGGGAGTAGAACCTGATGTGCTACTAACAACAAAAACAGACAGACTTGGCATAAGCAGCACTAAATTTCTCTGCCCCTGAAGAACTATGCAGCACAAGAAGTCTGGAAAAAGCCAACATTTATTGGGAGGGGGACAAATACCCAAAACCAGGGACACAATATAAACACTGCTTGTATAATCGTAGAAAAATGCTAGAATAAAATGTTTTGTGTTACCTTGCATTTCCTGAAAGATAGGATGACTGAAACTTAAATGGCTATCATTATTTATTGAATTCATTTCTCACTGATTTGCCAGAAAACCACATATTTTAAGAGGAACAGACCACAAGTTTGAGCCAAACATTCCAGACATTCTGTAAAACTTTGGACTTGAATTACAAGTGGTGGTATGGGTAGAGAGTTTAGGCTCTTGCCCCTTGTACCTAAGGTACAGGGTTTGAGTCTGAGTAATTCTAACCACTAGTTATACCTAACTGGGGCATTATACACAGACACACACACACACACACATGAGCACAGTAGAAACACACACACACATGAGCACAGTAGAAACACACACACACACGAGCATAGTAGAAACACACACACACACGAGCATAGTAGAAATACACACGCACACTCGCACAGTAGAGATACACGCATACACACACACACACACACACGAGCACAGTAGAAGTACACACACACAAGCACAGTAGAAATACACACACACACACACACACACACACACACACACACACACACACACACACACACACACAAGCACAGTAGAAATACACACAGACACACACACACACACACACACACACACACACACACACACACACACACACAAGCACAATAGAAATCTGCTTCAGCTTAACAGAAGTAAGAATGAAAAGCATTGGAGCACAAATGCAGCACAGTACAAATCTCACAGACAATACCTGGAGGGATGGCTGTGCACTTTTAAATAATGCTGACCGGTCTCAGCCTACTCTGCAGCAAGTTAAATTGGGCTACCTTGTGAAGCTGATGTCACCGCACATGTGATGACTTCAGGAACAGAGTTGTCCAAAAAAAAAAAAACCCTGGGAAATTCAGAAATTAAAGGGGCCACTCAGGAATTCGTGGCACCCCAATATTTTGCTCTCAAAACTGGTATTTACCGAGGAATTCAGTATGGTTGAAAGGTATGGACATCATCTCTACTAATGATGATATTCTTTTTTGAATAATGTCAAGCATCCCTTATGAACCAGTTTGGCTCTCCCTCACTACTGACTGCCCCACTACATCACTAAATCTATTTGGCTTCATTCAAATTATACAAACACCTAATAGGTTCAACAAGTCCGATAATAAACAATCCCTTCTGGATTGGATATTGACCACCAATCCAAAGAAAATATCATCCTCAGGAACCTTACCAAACATACTTAATGAACACCTCCTCACCTTTGCAATTAGAAGTACTACCGACATATCCAGAAAACATCATTTTATTAAAGCATTTAATCTAACTTTAATCTCAACATATTCATAACCAGTCTAAAATCAATTAGTTGAAATCTACTTAGAACCTTTTATGTAGATAATGCTGTATTCCTCTTTAATACAACTTGGCTGTCCTTTGACACCAAAAATACTCATGCATAAATGGATAAGGCCTGTAAATGCTAGCAACAAAGTCAAAGTCCACAAGACTTTGAAAACTTTACATACTTCTGCAATTTTACAGAAAAAGTTAGGATAAATGAAATCCATTACTGCTTTAACTCACAAAGCACTCATCATAAAAACCCCAAAGTGTTTTGTGGGCTCCATAAAAAAACTCTCAATCCCTTGTAGATGTCAAGAGGCCAACCCCATGCCTTGATATGGATCCAGAAAGTACTGCCACTGTATTCAACTCTGACGTCATAAACACCATAAATCATCTTCAAACCAGCATGGTTTCAGACCTATTACAGCAATAACACTGCCTTACACAGCTTCAGAAATATCATCAGTCAAAAATGGCAATGCAAACAATATTGTGTCTGCACTATTCTAAGGCTTATTAAAGGCATTTGATGCAGTCTTCATAACAAGCTACTGTTTTAGCTAGCATCGTTGGGCCTATCCCATCCCACCTTTTCCTGGTTCCAAAGTTACTTCACAGATAGATTACAAGCTATTAAATGGCAATCAAGCTACTCTATGTGTTGGTGCACCCCAGGTATTAACACTTGGACCATTTTGTTTGACATGTTTATTACAATTTGTACACGGCTGTTAAACATGCCAATCTCCAGGCCACACAGAAGAGGAAACTTCATAAAATAGCCAAATTTGCATCCAATAAAGCTTACTCTTCCATCACTGCATTGCCCTTAAGTACTTTAACTCAATGGAGCTACCTCACTCTGTCTCAGTGCATTACCCAAAAGGTGCCCAACGCTAGTCTCTTTGTTATAAAGGTACACCCCAAACAGCAACTCCGCTCTAGTGATAAGCATCTTCTTATGGTTCAAAAGTCCAGCAGCATAGCTGGAGATGCTGTGTAGTCCAGCCATGTCTCTAAGGCCTAAAGGTGCATCAGACTTCCTATAAGAAGAACTGAAAACCCACACGCATTGCAGCTACAGTTCAGTCTGTGCATACTACTCCTGAAACTCTAAAGCATTAACTAAAATGTTGATTTGGAGGAGTGGCAGTGACAGAGAAATTCTTTGACTGTGTCCTGGGGACCCCCAAAATGACATTTGTTGGGGGCTTCCAAAATGCTAACACACAGGCCCTGTTAACACCATGAAACTTTACTGATAGCTAACAATGACTTCAGATTATATGGTGTAAAATATGCAGGGGTCCTCAACAAAAACTTATCTAAACAACAGAGACCCCCAAAACACACAAACATTCCACAAACAATGCCAATCACATCACACAAAGTAGTCAACACACCAGTGTCTCACAAACACAGCCCAGTAGGCATATCAGTAAACCAAAGCATCCCATAAGGCATAACAATAAACTAAACATACTAGTCATTGGCGACTCAATAGTGAGACACTGATGTCCTTCCTCACCGGGCTCAACAAGGAGAAAGTCACGGTCAGCTGTTTGTCAGGCACTAGAACTAGCCATATCATGCACACAGCTACATCTTTCTACAACAGATATGAATATGACTCTGCCATTGTCCATGTTGGTGTGAACGACTTGAGATGTACCTCCCTGGACTATATGAAGGGAGATATGGTTGAGCTCTTAGAATATGCACTCCAGGCAAGTGTGACCCTAGCCCTGAGCAGCATCCTACATTCACCAAGAATGATGCCACAATACCAAGAAAAAACAATTGACTTCAACAATTGGCTTAGTTTTTGGTGACTTTCCAAGGGGATCCAGTATCTGTCTGCCTGGGATGACATGGTTGACAGGCCTTGATGCTTTGCCAGAGATGGCCTCCACCTGTCACCCCTGGGGTTCTGGATCTTAGCCAAGACTCCCCCCCCATTGTGCCTTTTTTAGGCTATGTCCCAAAGACAAATTTTCCAACATGAAAGATCTGTCAAAAAGCAAATTGAAGGTCATGCTGCTCAATGCTAGGAGCCTTAATCAGAAAATGCACTCACTGGAGGGTCTCCTCACTCTGTAAGATGCCGATGTCTGTTCAGTCACATAAATTTGGTTCAGGGCTGCAGAGAGCACACCTCCCTTGCCAGGCTATACCTCATTCCACATATTCTGACCCCAAAATGAGGTCGGAAAGACTAAGGGTGGTGGAGTCTCTGTCTTAATTTAAAACAGGCACACCTCCAGACTTATGTACCAGCATGATACACTGAAATTTCTCCAGGTGCAACTGACAGTTGGCAAGAAACCCATCCAACTTATAGCCAGCTATAGCCCCCCCCTTCATGTCTCATGTCACCCACTCCTCCTACCTGGAACTACTTGACTCCATCAAGGTACCCCCTAATACCCTGATCCTTGGTGTCTTCAACTACCCCACCATAGACTGGATGAACTTTTCCTGTACTAATGCACTCACCCAATGATTTCTTGACTTCATCATCTCTAATGCACTAGACTAGCTGGTCTCATCCCCCACAAGAGGAGATAACATACTGGACTTGGTTCTCATCAACATGCATGAACACTGCACCACTCCCATAGTATGTTCTTCCCTGGTGAGATCAGATCATCAGTCTGTCTCATTCAAAGTTTCTATCCTACCCAACCCCTCCCCAGCCATAACCAGGCTAAAAAACGTCTCAAAAGCTGACTACATCCTCCTAAGGGAGGGTATCAGCAGCTTCACACCACCGCCCCCGTCAGAGGATGCAGACAATTATGCTGGAGTACACCAGGCAGTATACAAGCACCTGTACAGCTACATGGACTCAGCCATACCCAACAGAACTAAAATCTGCTCCTAAAGGAAAAACAAACCTGTCTGGTGGACATCCTCTATCAACAGACTTTACAACAAAAGGAAGAAACTCTTGCCCAAGGGTTAAAAGGAACAAATTCTAAATCGGAAAATCTCCCTCCTTTGCCTCAACAAGCAAATTAGATCACTAGTGAAAAACTCCAAAGCCAATTATGAGTTGAAACTAGCTTCTGAAACTAAGGGAAACCACAAGTCCTTCTTCAATTATATTAGGAATCTACATGGCAAAGACCAAGTTTGTTCCGAATTAGTACCTAATGGTACCACTTAAACTGATTCTGCCGACTTAGCCAACATACTAGGTTCAGCACAAACATCACCCCCTTATTGCCCCACCAAAGGCCCAGTCAACATCTTGATACTTGTCCCACACCTCACATCTCCATAGATCAAGTGTTAAAGGCCCTATCCAAGGCAAAGAACACAGCTTCCATGGGACCTGATAATATCCCAAGCTGTATTCTGCACCATCTCCAGCAAGAACTAGCTTCGCCACTGAGTACCCTATTCAACCACAGCCTAATTACAGGCTTCATCCCAGCAGAGTGGAGAACTGCCATTGTCATCCTGTTACAGAAAGGTGGTGCCACTACTGACCCAGGAAACTATCGCCCCATTCGTTTGACAAGTTTGATCTGTAAAGCCATGGAGCGTATTATTTTGGATCTCATAAAAAAGGACATAGACAATTTCCAAACACTTGACCCCACCCAGTTTGGATTCGTCAGGGTCAGATCTTGCCTGTTGAACCTAGTGGATTTCTTTGAGACTGTCACAAAGGCCCTGGATGAGGGAAAGTCAGTACATACAGCTTACCTTGACCTGGCAAAGGCCTTTGACACAATCCCCCACCCAGGCATCATTGAAAAGCTAACATAACTTGGTGTTAATTCCTATCTCGTCAGATGGGTGGCCAACTGGCTCACGGATAGGACCCACAAGGTCATAATAGGCACCACCACCTCCAACAGCAGACCTGTCACTAGTGGTGTTCCCCAGGGATCTGTCCTGAGACCCCTACTGTTTGGCATCTACTTGTCAGAGGTCCAGCCAAAGACCAAGGGCCTGTGGTTGACCAAGTTTGTGGATGACTGTAAGTTGGGTGCTGTCTTTAACTCCCCAAATGACATTAACATACTGCAAGAGGGTCTCACAGCTACAAATAACTGGTGCCAATGTCATGGCCTTAAGTTAAATGCAAAAAAATGCATTATCATACAATTCAGCAAAAACATGGCCCCTACTGATTATCACATCAGTGGCAACCCCCTAAGCACACAACCCATGGTAAGAGACCTGGGTACTCAGGTTGACAACACTCTCACATTCAACCATCATGTGGCGACAGTGGTCAGAAAGCCTTTTACTTGTTTCATCTCTTAAGTAAAGGGATTGCCTCCAGAAAAAAGGAAGTTATTACTTGTCTGTACTCTTACCTCATTAGACATATAGTTGAGTATAACGCCCTGTTTGGTATGTACCTCTCCCAACAGCTGGACCAACTAATATGGCCACAGAAATACCTCATAAAGAAAATTCATGGTCTCCAACACCTGTCTTATGCAGACAGGCTCAAATCACTATCAATTTACTTGGTATCATACAGATTGCTCAGTGGTGATCTGTGTCTCACCTACAAGGCAATATCAGACCATGCCCTACTAGAGATGCTCCATATCCATAAGTCTAACTCCTCCACATTATCCGCTCGATAGGCCTAAATCTAATATGCGACATCAACAAAACCTGCTGGAGAGGCAGGTTTGTCTCCCAGAGGCTGCCCCATCTCTGGACTAGACTTCCCATACATGTCAAACAAACTACCTTGCTGACCCTCTTCAAGCGCAACCTTGATGAGTGGATGGGAAACCACAGATTTGTCCCAGGGATTCCACCTTTGTCCCTCACTGACAGGGGTGACAGGTACTGACTGAGATTTATTTTTTGGGGATAAACTCTTGACTAGGCTTGTAAGGGCCCCATGGCCATTAGCCTAGTAACCTCCTATGATCCTATTAGCTTTAACTCTCTTAAAAACACACAGACACACACCCACATTATTTCATGTCACTATATTCAACACCCCCTTACTTTTTATAAAAATGACTATATGCTATACCTTACATTTATATAAACATTGAGTACTAAATTAATGTGTAGGGTTAGCACCTGTCCTTTCCACAGAAGAGTCCTTATGTGGGCAGTTGTGTCCACTGAGATATTGTGAAGCCTGTTACTTTAGTATAACCAGAGATATCTCTTAATTTTAAATGAGATATAAATATGAGTTATTGTTACCCACCAAGATTGTTGTACTCACGTTTGTTGGTTTGACAAACATGTTAGAAAATATCAAAATAAGATAACTTGCTGTGGTTGGGGACCCGCAGTGACCTCACGGTTCAGTGGTGCCTAAAGCTGGCTATGAGTGTTAAGACTTGTTTCTCTGCCTCTTCACTTGATAGTCCTTGCCACTGTGGGTATGCTTTTTTGTTTACATATACTACAGAGATAGGTAATCACTGGAGAGGGGGACTTCACACTATCAGAGCACCTCTTTGGTAGTGGTCTTAGGAGGGAATTACAACAAGGGCAATTAAGCAGTTAAGTGAAATGATAAAACAATCCCCCGGATTCTCAAAAGCTTGCATGGAGTACAAGATTGGTGCAGGAGCTCAAGCAGGCAATATGTCTGCTGTCCGATCCAGGAACAGCCTGCAGGGGTGTGCATGAATGCTCTTGCACTAATCTTCCACGGACTAAGCCCTGGTATGCAAATCACCCCATTTGCAGGTGAAATCCGTGCAAATGAGGTGAATTCGCAATCCAGGAATCTCACAACAGTCCGTGCAAGACTAGTGCAATCTGCAGAAATGTACTCGGTTAGTAACCGAGTACATTTCTGCAAAATCCAAAACACAGCTATGACAGCTCCAAATAAATATCATGTAGTAAGCATGCCAATGGCCAAGTATAAGGCCATTGGCATTGCAAACAGCGAAGGGGGAAAATAATAAAATAAACCTAAAATAAGCATTCTAACTAAAATCAGTATTCTGCCATGCAAGTCAATGGCAGGCAGAAGAAAACATGGCCAGTGAGTAGTGGTTGCTAAGGGAGGAGGCGCAGTGTGAGACGTAACTATGCAGTAGCAGGCAATCCTATGCAAATGAGGGAAAGGATAGTGAATCCCAGTTCTCCCCAGCATGTGAGTCAGGTCCCAACAGTGTAAGAGTAGGAATAGCTTGGTGCAAGCCTAGGAGGTAGGTGACATCATGCGGGGGGGGGGGGGGTGTCAGGCATACTGTAAGCGGATTGGAGCCCTGTGGCTTGGGTTTGCTCCTAGCTTAGCACAGCTAAGCTAGGGGGTGTGTCTAAACCTGCCTAGCACTCTTTACAAAGCTTAAGTGGGTGTGCGTGCCGCGCACCGGGTTTTACAGGAAGAATAAAGAATTTAAACCAGGAAATAGCAGCACTGTGCACATTTGAGTACCCTGTTTGCGTGGTGCGCACACGGGCTTAAACAGTGAGGCAATGGGAAGGGAAAACAGCAGTAGGAAGGAAATCAAGGAGAACTAGCTTAGCTGGCAGGTAAAATGTATCAGATTCAGCCAATTACACAGGCAGCAGACCAGTCCAGCCCAGAATACTACTATAAACTAAGCAAACACCTTCACCTCTGTTTTTTCCCACATTCTACACCACCGGTGTGTACAAGCGGGGAAATTTTAACAAACAAACCTACAAAATGAGAAGGGCTGCAGCAGGCAACATAGAACAACATGTGCAAGAGGCTGAGGGTGGTGAGGATGTGAATGCTGCCGAACAAACCACAGTGAGGAAATGGAGAAGCGTGTACAGACCTAGGGTAACCTACCAGGGGCTACATGAGCTGGAGATAGTGGACTGCTATAGGGTGGACAGAGACTTCCTACAGAAAATTGTTGAGCTGTGCTGGCTACACCTGAAACACCATACTGACAGAGGTGAACCCATCCCAGTGGATATCAAGGTATGTGTAGGCTTAGGTATAATAGCCACAGGTACCTCCCAAAGCACAACTGGGGATATCATGGGGATCTCACAGGCATCAGCATCCAGAGTATTTCACCAGTTTCTGGATGCCATGTCAGCACATGCCAGTGAGCACATATATTTCCTCAACACCCGTGAGGTGTTTACCAGCAATATGCATCTCTTACACCAAATAGCAGAATACCCTGGGGTAGTGGGTGTTATAAACTGCATGCACATATGCATCAAAGCACCACCTGGTGAGCAGAGTAGGGCCTACATCAACCGCAGGGGCATCCCATCCATCAACTGCCAGATTGTATGTGATACCCAGGGCATTATAATGAATGTGTGTGCTGGCTGCCCTGGAAGCTATGACGATTCCCACATATGGCATCTGACACAGCTGTACCAGAGATTTGCCAATGGGGACATCCCCTACGGTCACCTAGTGGGAGATGCTGGGTACACACTGGAGCCGTGGCTGATGACACCCATCAGAAATGCACACACACTTGAACAACAATGCCATAATGAGGCACATGCACAGGCCAGACATATAATAAAGCATGTGTTTGGGATGCTCAGGTCACGTTTCCGGTGTCTGGATACATCCGGTGGAGCCTTGCAGTATTCACCAGCTACATGTACCCAGATTGTTATGGTATGTGGTATGCTACACAATATGATCCTGTGGAAACAGCTGCAGCAGGAACATCACCACCAATGCCAAGGTCTGCACAGGCACAGAGTGACCTGGAGGAGCCTGCCCCAGTATGCAGATGGAGACGTGCCCAGTATGCCATGGCTGCGGCAAAGAGGCAACGCATAGCACATGCACTGACACAGTAGGGACCCAGGGAATGACACCTCTCTCTGTCCAGCACATACAGTAAAAGGGATGCCAAACATGACACTACCTGTGCACATTTATTTATTTATTTATTTAAATTTCAAGTAATGGAATAGGTTTCACCTAGTGAAAGAGGTGGTGATAAATAATACAGAAACCTCTGAAACTTGATGGATGATTAGGCTGAGGGCTGATAGAGGGAAAGGTCTTAATGAAAGGATACCCATGAAGCCCATTCTGAAGAATAGGGCCCTTTTTAAATGAAGTTTTTAAAATGAAATCTTTAAATGAAGTATTCAGGATGTATGTGTTTGGATATATACTTTATATGAGGTTCATTAAATGAGGTGTTTGTACCTGTTTTTTATCATTTAATATCACTTGTTATTTTAGCTTTTAACTATTAAGTTTAATAGATGCATTTTAAAGTATACATAATAAGGATATGTGCTGATTTTAGTTCTTGATTGAATAATTGTTCACTTATTGATTGATTGTAGTTAATTGTTGAATATATTTATATGGTACCACAGCTATACATTTTTATGGTCTGATGAAGTGGTGTGATACAACCATGAAAGCGCTAACCTTGTTTTATCTGAGTTCTATGGAAGATTAAAGCTGTTTTTACTTCAATTTGGATGGACTGAGATTTATTTGCCTATGGTTGGAGTATTGGTCTTTTTGCTGTGCAGTATATACTCAACATTGGAAAGGCTGCTGATGTCACCCACCTAGAAATACACCTCTGGGAAGATTGTAGCCCACTAGTCTCCATAGTGCGTGCCATAACTGCGTACTACTGTAGTGTGATTTAGAAATGTGTTAGGGTTCCATCCCCACCCATGGCGGTTGTGGATGTTTTGTGTGTGTTACAATGTCTGTGTAGGGAGCAATGCATTTTAAGCTAGTCACACGCATTACATGTCAAATGGCCTACTTTGGCAATCCTGCTGATGTCATTCATTGTGAAATACACCTTTGGGGAAGGGGTTTCCCAGTAATCCCTCTGGTACATCCTATAACAGCTCCATGCTGTAGTGTGATATAGACCTCTGTTAGGGGTTCCATACCCACACGTATCGGTAGTGGATGTTTTGTGTGTGTGTCACTGTCTGTGTATGGAGCAATGCACTTTAGGCTATTCACACGCAGTACATTTCAAATGGTTTACTTTGGCAATCCTGCTGATGTCATTCAGTGTGAAATACACCTTTGGGGAAGAAGTACTCCAGTAATCTCCATGGCGAGTACTATAACTGCGTAGTGCTGTAGTGTAGTAAACAAGTTAGGTAGGGGTTCTACTCCCAGACATGACAGGTGTGTGTGTGTGTGTGTGTGTGTGTGTGTGTGTGTGTGTGTGTGTGTGTGTGTGTGTGTGTGTGTGTGTGTGTTTGTAACTTGTATCCTGTGTGGAGGTGGTTGTGTGTGTGTGACACCTGTGGCCAATGTGGAGCGGGTTTTTGCATATTTCTTGTATAGTTGCCCTACTGTATATCACAATGTCCACTGTACAGGAATAACAGATGTGAAATAGCTGAGAGACTTGGGTGCAAAGCCATACCCATACATGTGACATCAAGGCCAGGCAATCACAGTTAGCAACCCCAGTATTACCCAGAGCACACTCTCAACCAATGTCTCATATACACACACACATGCCTAGGTAACAGGCAATATGTGGGTAGTACACCACATATTGGCCACTGATAGTAACTATGGAGTGATAGCAGTGGGCTACAGAGGGCATGGCACCCTGTCCATCTTGCCAATATGCACGTACATGCAGACAGTGCACCTCCCCCATGTTTCCCAATGTGCACCTGCAACACCTGTGGTACCATCACATGTGACACACAGGACATACCACACCTGACAACATGCCCTGTATGGACAGATACCATTGACACCAGGGAATGCCGTTAGTGTGTTATCAATTTAGGTGCAGGGTAAACCTGCTGCCCATTACCAGTTCCCATGACAGGTGGGCAAGACTGGCACATCTGATGATAATCTGTGTTCACAACATGGGCCAGACACCCTAGGTACATTTTCGCCTCACAGTAAGATGCTGTCCGGTTCGATTCTCAGCTAGAGCGTCTTCTGCATGGAGACATGCGTGAATGGGCGTACCTTCATTGAAGGTTGTGCATCAGGGCTGGTAACTCGGCACGTAAAAATCAACTATCAATCATTAGCGGACCGGAGTTCTGCTGTGGCGATCCCTAACCAGGAAAAGCCAAAAGACACAACAACAACTGTACATGATTGTGGGAGGTGTGCACATCCCAGACACTGTCCATGTTATGGAGTAAGAAATACATGCATGGCAAGTGATGTACAGCATTGGCCACACACAATAGTCACCCAGGTGACTGGATGGGGGATACAATACCCACCTGTGTGGGCAAATGCAGAAACTACAGCCCTGAGACACAGTGCAGACCATTGTCATGTGGCCTGATGCCACAGTATACCCTTCGCCTACCCTTGTATAGTCTGCTGCCACAGTCGACCACCACACACCCGTGCAGACATGCACCCATGCATGTCAGTACTGGCACCCTGTGTGTTTGTGTGTGCATTGAATGGTGTGTATGTTCACATCCACACTCACTACAACCCCCATTGGCATACTGATGCATGCTCTCTGATGTCAGATACCTCCTCATACCCTTTGCCCATACAACCTCTGTATGACCTGTTTGGTGTATGTGATACCTGCACAGTGATGTGTTGTGACAGTCCCACTACTGATGAGTTGTACTCCTGGCCCTGCCAAGTGTGTCAATGTGTGTGCGTCTCTGTGAGAGTGTGGCTGTGATGACACTGGCACCTGTTCATGCGGACAGGCATGTGTATGTCACCTACCGTACAGCTACCGTATCCCTGTTGTAGATGTCACACACCATCACATATATGTTCTGAGGGCTGCACAACAGGCAACCCATGTTGCGCATCCAATAATTGCATAGAACTGTGATAGCACAACACAGTTGTCAGGGGTTTGATACCCTGTGCTGGTAGGTGTGTGACACAAACATGCTTAGGTTTTACTCTCTCACCCCTCCCTGACTTGTCTTTGCCTCTGTCTGCCTCTTCCACTCCCTCTCTGGTGGATGTGTAGACCTACACCTGATTTGCTTAGGCAGCAGCATATGTATTTTAAGTGATGCTTATGATCAGCTGATGGCCTCTGCATGAATTGCAGGCCTCCCGTAGCTGATTGCATGTGGAACAGCTGCGGTAACATTCCCATAGCCAATTGCATGGAAACACACTCCAATATCTAGGAACATCATGTTGGTGTTGGCCCTTTTCATTCACTGTGAGCAGGAACTAGATCTGTTGTTTGGCAAACAGCATCTCAGATGGATTGGGGATTTACCTCTAACAACATACACTGTGGAAACAGGGCACACACAGGAGGGGCCTGTGCCTGACCTGACTATAGACTGTAAGTGCTGCTATACTGCTTTTGGAGTAATGCGATCTGCAACACTTAGTAGTGTATCGCAGAACGCCATGTTTGGATCGGGGGGTATGCCTACTCGTACAAGACATATATTGTTTGGGTCCTCTTAACCCCATTTAACGGTGCATGTGGACATGTTTTTGTTACTCTACCATTGCTATCTACAGATGTATAGCCACATATACCTATACCTATATATATATATATATATATATATATATATATATATATATATATATATATATATATATATATATATATATATATATATATATATATATATATATATATATATATATATATTCAGCTTACATATGTATGACTTGGTCCGTATATACCTACATAGCAATATATCTGCATACATATATGTACCTTGCTGTGTATATGTAGACATATTGGTGCATATATATGTGTAAATGTATGGTTGGAAAGAGCTTTACCTCCAGTTTGGCTAGATAAGTGCATCTCTCACAGGTTGTAGTGCTGGGTGGTAGAAGGAGAGTATTGTCTGTGTACATGCATTGCCTCAAGATGCCCAGATTGATCAGACAGACAGGAGAGAACACTGGGAGCTGACCCTTGGACATGCCTGAATAAAAAACTAATTTCCTCTAGATAAGTGGGGAAAGTGAGTACAAGAGATGTTTTTCTCTAAGCAAGTGAGAAAAGTAAGTACAAAAACTGTTTTCCTCTAGGTAATGAGGAAGATTCAGTGCTATAGTAATTAGTTACTTATTTAGTGCTTACAAGTTCTGAACAAGTGCTGAGCATGAGTAAGCAAATTTATGTGCTAAAACTAAGAATCTGTATCTGCACTAGACGAGTTACAGGACAGAAACCAGTGCAAATGCAGGCTTTCAAATCAAAAAGTTGAGAGAGATGGAAGAGATTGCCCAAACAGCCAATGACTACAATTTCTGGGCCAAAACCACTCCTTATGTGGTAGACAGATTACCTAGTGTTTACCACTCCCACTGATAAGAAGGCTTCCCTCCAACACAGAAAGGCTTGGGGGACTCATAAGCTTACATACAGTCCTGGATACAGCAAATCTGTACCTGGAACACTATTTACAGTCAAGGTAGGAAACAGGCTTACAGTTTTTTTTTTTTTTTTACAGAAAATTTGCAAAAACAGTAGTAAAAACAATTTACTTGCAGTGCAAGCTAGCACACTTCAGTATGTAGCAATATTAGACCGAACTTCTGTTTGGGATAACATGATCCATGCACTCGTGTAAGTGCTTATAGAGTGCATTTGTGTAGGATTCAGCAGATGTAACTGTATTGCCCATCTGCATGGTGTCATGAAGTTCACCACTTCTGTCTTCAGAAGCATGAAGTTGGCTTTGGAGAAAGTTTTTACCGTAGTTTCCTTAATGGGGGGTGGGGGCAGGATGTGGATATCAAGGGTGATTAGCTTATGGTCGGATCGGACCAACGAGGAGTTGACTTCAGGTGTGGAACACCGGTCACTCATGTTGGTAATGACTAGGTCTAGGATATTGTTGCCCCTGGTGGGGCTGTGGATAAGTTGATTCAGGACATTGGAGTTTATGAATTCCAGAAAATGTTGAGCTAAGGAGTTGCTACACGGGTAGTTTTCCCAGTTAATGGTGGGGTAGTTGAAGTCACCCATTATTAGGGTGTTTGGTTGAACCCTAATATTTTCCAGTACATCAAGAAAAGAGGAGTGGAAATCCTGGGGCATGGTGGGGGATCTGTAGCAACTACAATTTGGACTGCAGTTTTGCCCAGAGTTAGTTGCACTTGGATAACCTTGGATGCATTATGCTGAGCAACTGGCCTGGTGGTGTGGATATCCTTAATGAATATGGACATACCTCCGCCTTTGGTGTTACGGTCCAGGTTACATGGCCGAAAAGTGTGGTATGAGTTATAGCCTGGTAGTGCAGGGGTGCTCTCTGGAGCCTTGAACCAGGTCTCAGTCACTGCACAGATATCAATGTTCTCCATTTTAAGGAGTGCCTCGAGTAAGTGCATTTTGAGATTTAGACTTCTAGCATTGAGTAGCATTACCCTCAGTTTTTGCTTGCCTGTTCCTGTTATGGTAGTGAATTTGTTATTTGAACCTTGCCTAAAAAAGGCACCATAGGGGCAGCAAGAGCCTTAGCCAGTATCCGGAATCCCATGGCGACAGGTGCAGGCCATCTGTGGCAAAGCATTGTGGTCTGTTGACCATGTCATCCCAGGCAGACAGATACTGAATCCCCTTAGAATGACACCAGAAGCTTAGCCAATTGTTGAAGTCAATCATTTTGTACTTGTACTGCGGTATCATTCGGGGCGATGGCAGAATGCTACTCAGGGCTAGGGTCATACCTGCCTGGGCTACAAGATCAGAGAGCTCTTCCATGTCTCTTTTCATGTAGTCCATCATCAGGATGAAAATATCAGATTTATGTATACCTGAAATCCAGAAGCACAAAGACACAACACTCTCCGTACGCTGCCCAGAACAGTTCTGATAATACAACACCACTTCAGTACTTTGGCAAACACTTCAAATTTGTAGACTTCAACACTTTATTACAATAGCACCTCAAATCTGGCCTTACTGCAGTACTCCAGTTCACATATTTATATTATGTAGCAGGTGATACAACATCACACTGTACATAGATTCCTTTCACATGTTCAACTTGAATTCCTATGGTGAAGGTTTGTTTGTTGAAACCTCAATCGTATGTACTTCTATCATGGCTTAGTGGTTAACTACTGTGACTGTAGTGTACAGGGTCTTTGGTTCAAGACTTGTAGAACCTGTTTATATTGTTGCTGGGCAGAACACGGACCATTGGATACAGAGTGGTTAAGGCACTTTGGAGCAGTTGTAGGTGGGTTTGCTTGGAGCTAAGCAATACTTACTTCTGGTTACAGTTTCTTACACTCAGTTAGCTTCTACTTTGCTTAATCTGTGTAGGCAATGCTTACCCCCGTGCAAACGCACTTAAACACGCTTACTAGTGCTTATATATGCTTACTACTGCTTATTTGTGCTTAACCCTGCTTACTAGTGCCTTATTCATTATGACACTGACACTTCACATGTGCATTTAATGCAGTACTCCAGTTCACATTTAAATGTTATTTAGTAGGTTATACAGCAAAAAAATGTTCATATACAGATTTCACATGGAAAATGGAATGTGCTGCAGTGGGACTCAAACCGGGAATGCCTGCTCATAAGGCATGTGCTCTGCCCACTACACTATTGCTATACTGCTTCATTTGCATATATCTTCCTTGTTATCCTCTTCAGCCATTTAAGCTGCATTACCCATAGCTAAGCAATGGGCACACCCACGCACCTATGGTTAGCTTTATTTGGATTTTTTTAAAAAATAAAAGGGTTTCTTCTTTTACTTTATATGTCTTTTTGCTGTTGTACACATGGGGGACTGTTGGTGGGGATATGATTGCCAATATACTGGCTGACAGGTTCAGTGCAAACTTCTCCCCCCCCCCAAAAGGAGAGAGATCTATACCAGAGGATTGTAGCCCCCCAAACATCTCTAACGCCCAGGTGAGAACTGCTCTCTTTAAGGCGAAAAACACAACATCCATGGGACCGGATGGTGTCCCCGGCTGTGTGCTCCACGAACTCAACGAGGAATTAAACCCACAGTTAGGACAGCTGTTTAATCTTAGCCTCACCTCAGGATACGTACCCAAGGAGTGGCACACGGCAACTGTGGTCCCACTTCACAAAGGCGGTGCCTCCACCGACCCTGGAAATTACCGTCCCATCAGCTTGACAAGCCTGATCTGCAAAGCCATGGAGAGGATCATAATGGAACTCATAAATAAAGACATAGGGAACTTGCAGACTTTGGATCCAACCCAGTTTGGCTTTGTCAAAGGCAGATCATGCCTTTTAAACTTGGTCGATTTTTTTCGAAACAGTCACCAAGGCCATTGATGAGGGAAAGGCAGTCCATACAGCCTACCTCGACCTGGCAAAGGCTTTCGACACAATACCCCACTCAGGTATCATTGAAAAACTCATCAGCTTAAATGTAAACCCATACATCACAAGATGGGTTGCAAACTGGCTAAGTGACAGAACCCACAGGGTCAGAGTTGCTGGCGCCATGTCAGACTCAAAGCCTGTCACAAGTGGGGGTCCCACAGGGCTCAGTCCTGAGCCCACTCTTGTTCGGCATCTACTTTTCTGAAGTACAAGAAAACACAGGAGGGTTATGGCTGACAAAGTTTGCAGATGACTGCAAACTGGGCGCCATAGTCGAAAACACATCTGACACAGATATCCTTCAGAAGGGTCTCACAGAAATGGATAACTGGTGCCAGAGCCATGGCCTAAAGTTAAACGCCAAGAAATGCATAGTCATACCCTTCGGGAAAAACAAGGTTACCCCTAGCTACCATATAGGTGGCAATCCACTGAGCACAGAAGAAGTTATCAGGGATCTGGGGACTCAGGTTGACAGTAACCTTTCGTTTGACACTCACGTTGCTAAAGTAGTTAGGAAGACCTTCTACATTGCCCACCTGATCATGAAGGGATTCACATCTAGATCAAGGGAGGTCATCGTCCCCCTGTACTCATCACTCATCAGACCAATGATTGAGTACAATGCCCCATTCGGAATGTATCTGACCCGACACCTGCAGCAGCTGGAAAGGCCCCAAAAGTTCCTCACCAAAAGGATAAAGGGTCTCAAAAATATGTCTTATGCTGCCCGACTGAAAGAACTTCAGCTCTATTCAGTCGCTTACCGCTTGCTCAGAGGTGACCTGTGCCTGACATACAAGGCCATGTCAAACCCAGATTTGATGAACATGCTTCACCTCAAAAAATCTAGATCCCTCAGAACTACAAGGGCGGGAGACTTAAACCTTGACACGGTTATTAATAGGATGTGCTGGAGGGACAGATTCATCACCCAAAGACTCCCTATGCTGTGGAACAAAATCCCGGTACATGTGAGGCAGAGCACCTCGCTGGCCATGTTCAAGAGAAATCTTGACCAATGGATGGGAGATCGCAGATATACCCCAGGGATTACCTCAGTGTCTCTGCTTGACAGAGGCACAGCAAAACAATGGGCATAGTTTTCTTCAAACTAAAGGGGTGGCGAAAGCCACAAAAACTCTGGGCTAGGCTTATAAATGCCCTTGGGCAGATAGCCTAGTATGAACCTATGAACCTATGAGGACACCTATGAGCGATCTCGCTCATTTCTTAACAACCTCTGCTGTTCTACATTGCAAGGGCTTGTTTATTCTGAGGGCTGTGCTCTCAGACACACCCCCTGCACTCATACACGCTCCGTGTAAGCCTAGGAGCTCGGGCCGCGCACTTTCATTATTATGCATGGCACGCTGCCGTCCTGCTCCTACATGGGCGCTTCCATGCAGGACTAGGTTAGTCCTGCATGGAAGGTTAGTGAATCCGCGGGAATGTCTTCTTAACAGTGCAGTACTCAAACGCAGGGTTAAACACGGCATAAAAAGGCCCTCCAAATAAACACATTTTATTTAAAACAAGAAGGCTTTCCTTACAGAGCTGTGTGTACAAAGAAAATTACAGAACTTCTTTTAGGGCATCATTAGAGATCCATTTAAACAAGGACAGAGTTCTACATGTTTATTCGGTGTCTATCTTTCTGACTAGGTCATCTACACATCCTATTTGGGCTTTTCTCTTTTTTTCTGTTATTAAGGAGACTTGTATGTCTTCATGGAGTGTTTTGGAATGGAGAAATTAAACCATATTCAGCATGACCTTGTGATAAAGCTGCAGTTGGAAGACAATTGCTGAAACATGAGCAGACGCAGATTAAGATGGGAAAGAGCATAAAAGAATGAACGTTGCTTTCAATCTATTGCCACAATTTTTTTTTGTTTATTTTTTTGTAACAAAATCATTACTGAATTCTTGGGTAAAATCAGTACTCCTAGCTCTTCTTTATACTGAAAAAGGCCATGAACTGTAATCTTCCTGCTCGAGAAAGAGAGTTGGTAAAATCCATATTTAATGGATTTCAGGACTGTTTAAGTGAATGCTAGCTTACCTAAATTCATGCCAGAAAATGGGATTCTAAGGCAGTCGTTATGTCAGCATAGTAAATGTCTATTGAAAACCAGAAGTGCGTTTTTGTTATCCATTAACCCCCTTCTAATTCTCAGTTTTTCTTTTCTTAACTAGGTAATAGAACTCCTGTCATCCATTGTATTGTTCTGAGTAAGAAAGTCTTTGAAATTCAACAGACCAGCACATTCAGTACATTCTTAGATGGTGGGGAAATAGAAGAGACAAATCTCCTTTTTATTAAGATCTTTGCTAAATGAAGCGCTTGTTTGTACATTTTCTGTAGTGGGTGTAACACAAAAGTAACATTATTAGTTCTTGCAAAACTGCCATCGGTGTTAATAACCTGACAGCTTACATAAAAATGACACACTCACCCTTCCCTTTGAACACTAATTAATGGTCTCTCCCACTTTACCCTGTCATTTTTCAGTGGATTTTCTCGGGTTCTCGCACCATTTCCAGTAGCGCTATGTTCACAGATTTTCTCCTCTTGAATAAAATTAGAGGAAGTTGCA
Organism: Protopterus annectens; assembly: GCF_019279795.1. NCBI lineage: Eukaryota > Metazoa > Chordata > Ceratodontiformes > Protopteridae > Protopterus > Protopterus annectens. The sequence continues at coordinate 91,399,742 of NC_056739.1, read as the reverse complement.
TTTTTTTCTCTTTCATTCTTACTAAGTGTCAAGTGGGCTGTGAGTTTATTAGTTATTTTACTCTTAAAAACAGATGTTGCCATCTTGTTGTAGTAATGCTAGCATGCTTGTTGCCAAGGTAGCAGGATCTGGGTAGAATGCTAAGATAGTTAGAAAAGGGGTGGGAGCTTTTTTAAGGGACCATCTCCAACTTCAAGTCTGTTGCTGTTGAAGTAAAGCAGCATGTTTGAATATAGCATGTGTGCTGGTGAAAGAAGTTACACTTTGTTGGCAATGAGAAGGCAGCTATAAATTCACTATCTCTATGAGCCAGACAAATGAGCTAGTAAGCCATGCTGCAATAGAGGAATTTTTAGTGCCAGCAAATAGTAAGTGGATGGATAAAAAAAGAAAAGCTGGAATACATTCATTGAAAGAATTAAGACAGCTCCACCCAGAAACTGAACACCTTCTGTATCTTGTTAGAAGGTGATTTTTTGATGAGTGATTTATCCCGTTAAACAAACTTTCTTGGTACAATTAAAGCAAGTGTGTCAAAGATATGGTGTTTTGACAACATTTTTTTACAACAGCAATAAGTAGTTTGTGGTGTTAGAAGACACGTAAGACATCTTACTTTGGCCACATTTTGCTATATTTTCATTGCATTTTATCATTTTAATTCTGCAGGGTGTCCCATTCTTACTTTACTAAACAGTACCTCCCACAAGCTGATATTTTATTTCACATTTGTTTACTAGGGTAATACATTAGTACACCGATCACAACTGACCATTTGCAGGTACTTATCAGGGGTAGTAATTCACTATTGAAAAAGTGTAACAAGGAGGTTGTAAGCTATACATATCAAAACCATTTCAGAATGTAACAATATATAACAAATGTCATGCTGGACAACTTCTCCTCAGGTAAGAAATGGAACTCTCTCTCTTCCACACTAAGGACAATGTCAAACACAAGCAACTTCAAAACTCAGCTTTACACCTACCTCTCCTCCAAATGGAAATGTAACTGCATTCTCCCTACCTAGAACTCTTTAACAAAAGCCCCTGGGAGGGTATACTCCTGAGTTCCTAAGCACCTTATAGCTGGCTATAACTTTCTATAGCTAATTCCCATATGATCTATCATACTCTGTAAATAGTTTTTGACTTTTGATTTTAGCTATGTGAATTTGTTAAAATGTATCTGCACGATATTTTCCACTATGGGCAGTATTGCTCACGCTTTGCATTATTTGACATGTATTTGTACTTGTACTTTTATTTTTATTCGACTGCTATCTTTACTGTAATTTGTTTCATGGAGCTTTTCTCCCTGGGCCTCCACTGAAAATGGGCTCTCTGGGCCCAGTGGACTTCCCTGGTAATCAAACTGGAAATAAATAAAAAAAATAAAACCGATACAGTAGCAGTTAATAGATGTGGCAGCAATTATGAAAGTAATGCACATTTTACACTTTTGCATGATAATTCCAGTTTACATCATGGTAGAAACGCTGTGGGGCAATCTAAGTCAGAGTGGGGGAATTCAAGTTAAGAGATGCTAGTAGCTGACTAGAGGTTGATGTGGACTGCTATGTGTCAAATGTAGTTTGATTTGTTGTGGAGTGGAGACATTTTTTAAGTTCATCTCTGAAGGTGGGGAAGGGGGGATTGTGGTTCCTTTAGGTGGGCGTGGGAGAGATTTTAGAAGCAAGGATGGAGAAAGACTGGTTTGTACAGCGTAGCCTGTTTTGTGGGGGTTAAGAAGGTTGTTTGAGAGAGGTGTCTGATGTTATAGTGTGTATGTTTAGTGCAAAGTTTGGCAGCTAGTGGTGGGAATGGGTTAGGTTGCAGAAATTTGAAGATAAAAGAGCCTAGTATTACTGGGAGCCAAAATGTAGGTGAAAAAATGTTATTAAAGTTAAATGCTTTTTAATTTTTAAATAACTTTTTCACCTTTCATTTATGGGGTTCTTTTTTATACCTCTCAACTTATTTGCTCAAGGAATTAACTGGAGGAAGCTGGCAAAAAAATCAAGGTATTGGGAGCAAATAATTAGACAGGGAAATGTAATAGAATGGGAAGAGGCCAAGAAGACATTTGGATTGCAGGCTAGAGACTGCCTTCCCTCTATCAGGGATTGATTTAAGAATATAGACAAAGAGAAAGGGATAGGAATCCTAAATGAAAGACCTACTCTGGTTGAGTTTTTAATTGAATCTATAACAGAAGTGCTGTTACAAAAGGGATAATTAGTAGGAATTATAAAATATTGCATAATAACCGTAGGAATTAATCAGAGAAGGTCAGGAAAGATTGGGAAGAAAGATTAGCAATTCACAAAGAAACAGTGGGAAGATGTATATATGGCACCCAAATATGCAGCAAAATCTATAAGAGTTAGGATTTTTGCCTGGAAATGTTTGCATTGATACATTCCTACCCCAAGCAGACTCCAAAGAATTTTTCTTCAGGTAGATGGCAAAATGTTGGAGGTGTAATGGGGAAGAAAGAGGTACCTGGGCACATATGTTCTTGGAGTGTAATGAGCTGGCAGAGTTTAAAAATTCCCAGCAGAGTACTCTATATCAGAAATACTGGGCAAGAAAATAAGTGGGATTAAGGAAATTATTTTCTTTTGAGCTGGGATACAGGATCTTTTTTCCTAAGGCCTTGTTAAGTTTAATTCTGGTGGCTGACAAAAAAGCAATTACTAGAAAATAGAAATCAAAGTCTAAACCAGCTATATACTTGAAGTAATGAATATTGTAACAGAGATAAAAAACCAGGAAGTGGGATATTTAGAAAAGGGTAGGGGCAAATTACCTAGAAAAAAATGGAAACCGTAGGAACAGTACATGCAGAAAAATGTTTTGGAGGCAGAATGAGGTTTAAGAGAAGGCAGGAACTGAACAATTTGTGTAATGTTGGTTTGATTATATTGTTTAGAAGAATATATGTGATGTACAATGTCTGTAAATGTGAAGTTGTTAATATGGTTTGATTACTTTTATGTGAAAGTAAGTTTGCCTATGTCACAAGTGATAATTCAATAAAGGTGTTTAAAAAAAGAATTCTGAACAAAGCCAGTAGTAATGGAGGACAATTTTAAATATTACTCTATTTCTCTTAAAATGTTAATAGCAACAGCAAGTCCTGCATCAGTATGCATTTTCAGAAGAATAAGAAGTGTAACACTGTAATGACTACCATTACTAGTTGACTACGGTCTTCAGTGGTTTAATAGAAAAAACAAAGTATTTACAATGCAAAGGGTACAAATATGAAGCAAAATTGGAGATATTCTATAAATCTTGAGCAGTTCATACTGGCACCATTCTGATTCACCTTGACAACTATATTCAGTATAAGCTCTGCACATTTTTCCCAACAGGTGAAATTTTTATGTCGGTATGTTTTGTTTTATTTATTTAAATATTTTACTTGTTTGTGTTGCCAGCATAGCCTGTATTAAGACATCAAAGCCACAATACTGTGCAGACACTACTGTAGCTAACTTGCCTCTCAACTTCTTGGTTAAATAACAGAATTATGGACAAACACAAAATCAACGAAAGGGCAAATGACCAAAATCATGAACATTTTTTTTAACTATTACTCTAATTCACAGGTCAGAGGGCACATATCTACAAAATTGCTATATGCAGACAATGTGACATTACAGGCAGACTCTGAGCAAGCACTCCAGCAAAGGATAGAGGAGTAGAATACAAAACTAAAGGCACATGGGACGAAACTGAGAACAGATATGATAGTTGTAATGACAGCTAATGGGGTAAATCAGAAGAAGCTGAGAATTGAGTTGGAAGGAAAGATAGTGGAACAGTTTAACAGCTTCAAATATTAGGGAAGGGTAGTTGAGGAGAAGGAAAGTGTAAAAGAGATCAAAGCTAGAATCTGAAGGGCTGCGGCCAACTGGCACAGTGTGTCAGGGGTAGTGTATGACAGAGGATTGTCAAAGAAGCTGAAAAGTAAGGTGCACAAAACAGTGGTGCAATCAGTACTGCTGTGTGGTATAGAAATCTGGGCAGGAAAAGGTAGAGCAGTTGGAGAAGCTAGGGGTGATGGAGATAAAGTGCCTGAGGTGGGTGATGGGATGTACACTATTAGACAGATGAAGAAAAGAGGATATCAAAGCAGAAGCCATAGTAGCTCCAATTGCAGAGAAGGTTAAAGAGGACAAATTACATTGATTCATGCACATGTGCAGGAAAGCAGAAGAAAATCTGGTAAAGAAGATTTGCATCAGACAGAAAGTAGGTAAGA